>NC_092099.1:14688680-14989513 GCF_045679555.1 Salvelinus alpinus | reverse complement strand
AGTGCGTGCGTAATGTGCGTGCTCATACTCGCGTTGGCTTTGACGGTCTCCCGTTATAGACGTTTGGATGGAACAATAATCTCCATAAAAGACATGCACTAATTCACCTGCTTCAGAAAGGTCCTCAGAAGACATGCCCTTAGCTGTCATTGCAGCATTTTCTAGTCTTTGTCTACACACGAATAATAATGTTCACTTATGGAAGCATATGTAGCCATTACGCACGGGATCAATTAAAGAAACTCTGACAGATTAAACAACATTTTTCTCTGTCTATTTGGTGCTTGAAGTGCATATATGTCAAATAAAAATAAGTCTCGAGCAAACAATGGTTAATGACAATCACAATGATATGTCTTTTTCTTATTGCGCCCTGCATCCATGTCTCATCCTCACCGATTAGAAATGTTGTGGCTTTATACTTCCGGAATCCTGTAGGCAACTTGAAAATGCCATACCCCCTATCCTAATTTATACCCTGATCTGTAATCACATCCACATTTGCTCTAGTTTGAGCATTCTGGCGCTTTCCGATCTGAAAGCCTGCAATTACTATATAATTCTTCGCAATTTTAGATGTCCTAATATGGGCTGTAATTTTTGCACAAAACAATTTCAGGCTATTTCAAGCATCAACATTGTCAAAGTTGTATGTACATAATAAATTGGAATATGAATGCATAGGTTTTAGCATACCATCTTGACTCGACGATAATTATATCCGTGTGGAGCCTACGCAGAATTAGCCTGAATTGCATGGTAACTGCTGCTTTACATTTTTAAAAATTACTCATAATTTTCCCAAAGATTACCAAGATCTCGAGTGCACAATGTCATCAGCGTAATGAGGAGTAAACATTTATGCTAATAATCTACAATTTTTTCCATCAGCTATAAAAAGGGGAAATAAAGCAGAAATGTTCAGTCATATTCCGAGCTGTGCTGTTATAGCACTTAACACTTCATGGGCAACAGTTTATTGGATTCAAGCGCTCAACATATGCCCATGCATCAAGATGCTACTCTCATTTATCTGCCTTTATTGAAATCAGGGAATCTTTGAATCCTGTCAAAAAGAGACTCTGCGGGCTTCCTTTTTAGAGATTAAGGTAAGTATATAGCCTATTGAGCGTTATTTTATATATTTTAAAATTTTATGTTCCATTTTTTTGCGGGGGGGGGGGGGGATGGATAGCCTATTTAGTATTCACCAAGATCCCATTAGGCCTAATTGATTGTTTAATACAGACATCACGATTAGGCTATAACAATCAAACGGATATATAGTTAGTAATTAATTGTAGGCCTATTCATTGAAATATTACAAATCTATTTTCAATTTAATTGGAGCATAGTTGTCATACATTTAATTTCTGGAAATGCCAAAATTATGCACGCATGTCAAATTGTAATGTGTTTCAAGTAGCCAATTCTAGACAACTTGAAAACATATAAATTACACAAATTTCAAACAATGTCATTATTTTGTACATAATATACTATCTGTAACGAGTTATTTTATTGTCATACGCGTCTGTATACAATACTAATATAATATATGCCATTTAGCAGACGCGATTTACAGAATTGCGACTTATCCAAAGCGGCTTACGGATTTGCGTGCATACATTTTACGTTTGTGTTGTCCCGGGAATCGAACCCACTGGGTTTTTTTTATTATTAAAAACGTGTACAAAAAATGGGAGAAAAAAACAAGGATTCTCGATTAATCTTCCGGAGACAATACTCACAATGCTATGACTGATTCTATATTTACATCAGGAAATTGGTACTGTAGCCTATGGATTTGGAAGGGACCTGGCATAGAATAAGCCTCCTCTCTTTCTGTAATTTAGCCACTGCCTTCATTACTCTTACATTGTGCTTTGCTAATTTTGAACCCTCTTCGCATAGACAATCCCGTGCTATACACCTGCAAGCAATTTGCCAGCCTTACATGTAAGGGAACAGCGGAGAGACAGCAGCTCACCTATTTCGCGCAGCAAATTTCTTTTAGTGTCTCTTTTGTTAACGCTGAAATATTCCCCGTGCGAAAAAATTGCTCATAATTACCCCAGAGATGGGAAACTGCATTAGAATAAATAAGGGCAAATTACTGTAATTATGTTGGGTTTGATGGGCTCGGCTCGTAATCAAGGGGAGAATACAGTGAAATAGCACTGAACCTCTTGGACGTGCAGCTGCGCCTTTCGGAGGGAGAGCGAGAGTATATTTATGTTGCAGACGCCTCACTCTAACATTTTCAGGTTGATTATTTCCAGGCTATACTCCTCATCAAAAGTAGCCTATATAGGACTACTAATACCAAGTGAATGAGGAAAACATAAAGACTCATTTTTTACACAGAGAAAAGAGTTAAAGGCACATATAGGCTAGCCAATAATATCATTGATCATTAAAATTAAAATGATTTGCTATGCATAATAGGCCCAATTAGTTGATTTAACGATAACCTGGTGACAAAATAAAACCAAGACCAACACTTATTTTTGCTCCTTTACCTGAATAATACTAATAACAATAATAGCATACATGCCAAAGTTATAATAACATTAATGTGAACAGGTTGTTACCTTGCTCGTTGTATTGAACATAAATCAAACAATAAGTGAAGGCATGCAGATGGATGATCTGTCTATGCGTGAACTTTAATGGTAATTTGTGGCGGTGAGTTAGCCACATTATTGCTGTGGTTTTCTCAAGGGATGGCTGGTGCCTTTTCTGCTCTGGCCGAGCCGGCCACATAAATTGTGTCACGTTTGACATCTTAAAATTACTTAACACTCACGTTTTAATATTCATGGGGAACGCTCTATACACGCACTTATGGAAAATATTTTGTTTTGTCATTAACAACTTGAAGAACATAACACTCAGTTTTTTCTGAAGTATATATTTTATTTTGTATATTTGAAATATAGGATATATAGGCCTTGTATTTATGAAATGCACGGGATGATATTGGTGGTCTATTGTCTCCGGTAGGCCTGTAGTGTTTTCACTCAATTGGTCCTTTCCTCAGCTCATCGGGTGCTTCAGAATTTTCTGTAAAAGCGCAGTTAAACCATCAAACCCAAACAAGAGCCCCTTTGAACTTTTCACTTTTACTTATCTACATTTAAACCCCACCCCCACCTCCTGTACCAACCAGTCTTTTTGCAGCACCTGCCTCTCGCCCAATTATTCACTTAACACGCCCCATTGCTCTCTCCTCTATTCATCGATGAAAACAGTGTTTGTTGGAACCACAGAAGACTTAAAAGGAGCTTATAGCGGCTAAATGAAACCGAAAAGAAACAAGCACTATATTGTTGAAGGAATTACAATGCTATAGAAACTGACATCATTAATCAGGTCAGGTTTGAATTGACACGTCTTCAGCATGGCTATATCCAGCACTCACAGTAAGAGATGATGATAAACTGATATCCTAGGGACTAAAATGTAGAAACGCTGAACGCCTGTGCGTAATCACATGTAGGCTATACGGCCAATGCTGCACATTGTAGACTAATGAAAAGGAATAACCATATAGGCTTTATTTTATCGCATTGTATCTTACCTCTGTATTAGTTTTAAATATAAGTCCTGAAGAGATAGCTGCATGTCATATCCCAGGCCTACATGGACTTATATGGAAATGTGAAAGTTGTGGCCTACAATACATGGCCGGTAAGGAGTGTGACACGTTATACTGGCCTTTTAAATCATAGCTTTACTGTTTTCAACATTATGTACATAACTTCCATAAAACAAAGCAATAAATTAAAGTGATCAATACAAAACTAAATATTTCTAGATTGCTAAACACATTCATCTTAATGAACACATGTAAAAAAATCCTATTTCACAACATATCGATTACAGCACAAACCAAAGCTGAAAAATGCCTATTATATTGTCCTTATGTACATCCAACCGCTCAACACATAACAAACAATGACAAAGCATATATTTATCATCGGGATCACCTTAATGCTCTTCTCAAGCAGCCAATCATCATTTAAACTTTTTATTAACAACACGTTGTTGTCGTTTCATAAGTCAAACACACTGCATATTAAATAAAGACACAGACATTGAAAAAAACTAAATAATTTAACTTAAATTAACATACAAAGACAGCATGGTAGCATGCGCAAGGGCGCGTGCAACTCGGGCTGTGAAAACTAAGGAACGGACTGGAGATTCGATTCCATGCCCATAAAAATGATGAGACTATTTTTTAAATGATTCATTGGATTGGCCTACATTCGTTGGTCAAAGTTACATTATAGACCAATGGGGGTTTGTCTGTTTAAAGGCTAGATTTTAAGGTCATGGTCAAATCACCATGTTGACCTTCGTTGGAGATGTAGAGGCCTAGCCTACATCTGATAGGCCTTGGTAACACGCGGCTTCATAGGCCTATTTTTTTTATCATCATTGGGATAAGAAATGTAGCCAATCTTAAAATCAAACATAGCATACATAAATATACTCTCACTGACTTGTTACAGCAAAATATATTTCGTTTAACACATAGCCTATTAAAATGTCACAAAAGATAATAACAGCAGCTTGAGGACCCATTTGTCAAAACAATTTCCGGTATCTGTCGTGGACATGACAGGACTTCTTGCCCTTGGGCGCAGACAGTGCCTTTTCAGTCTCTCGGCTCCCAGGCTATTCTCTGTGCCGTCGTTCGGTATGAAGAGGCCAATATGTCATCTGGCAACTTTGGGAGCAAACTCCGGATTACATCTGTGCATGGCTGCAGCGGGCCAGTGCAAGGCCACGCTGGGTGGTTGACCCAAAATCTCCTGATATGGGCCATGGCAGTATAGAGGGCGGGACAGGTCTATCAGCTCACAGTTATGTTCACATGAGTTGCGGTTGCTGCATAGACTCTTGGTGTGCAGTTGGATACCATGAGGTGTAACTTGGAATGTAAGACCCTGGTGCACCCACGGATGTTTTCACGGTGGTCGGTGAGCTCCAAACCGGTGCTACCGGAGATCCCGTCGTAGGTCCGTGACCATTAAACTGGGCTAAAGTGTTGTTGTCAATTGTTCCACCACCTTGCTTCATCAGCTTCTTGAACTTCGATCGCTTATTTTGAAACCAAATCTTTACCTGAAAAGAGAGAGACAACCAATGTGATTAAGATTGGCTAGTTGGGCAATTTCAATGAACTCTAGACCAGGTGACAGTGACGCACCATTTGGACTTGGAATGTAAAAGCCTATATTTATTCCCAGAAAGTCAAGGGCAAATTGAGCTATCTTCATCTACATTTTTTCCCGTTTTATTTAAAATAAATAAATAATTGAATGCAAGAGGAAATGCTTGCTGAACATGGTTTTGCCATTATGGGACAAATTGAAAAGCTATGAAGAATAAAATAAGTATAATAAACAGCTACCCAGAATTATGTGTAGCCGATTTAAAGGCCCATCCTCGAAATATTTGTAAGCTTTTTCATAGAACATCTGCATGATGATAATCAATCCTAAACATTCGATTAAAAATTAACATTGTTTTGTCAAACATGAGGACAACAGTTGTCTATAACCCAAACAAACAGAGAATACATAGCCAATGTAACCACTTGGTGGCCTATTGTTTAACGCGGTCAAAGTACATTAAACTGCAAGCATTAGGCCATTGGAAATAAAAGTAAAAGGAAACGTTGACTTGCCTGTGTTTGCGTGAGTCCCATCGAAGCTGCGAGCTCGGCTCTCTCTGGCAGTGCCAAATATTGAGTTTGTTGAAATCGTCTGTTTAGAGTCTGTAGCTGCAAACTGGAATAGATAGTCCTTGGTTTGCGAATCTTTTTCCCTTTCCCATTGAACCGCACCTCTCCGCCTTCTACAACTGTGTTCTTCTCTGTCTCTTGTGCTGAGAAGGGGAGACAATAGCAAAATTACTCAGGAGACAGCTCGCCAACGTGGCTGCACAGCAATGAGCATCACAGTGCAAGTTTTACAGGCTGTAGTTTAGGTATAATTACCCTTAATTGCATACATTGTTTATAGCATTACGCAATAAATAATTACCGACCTAATACCCCGACATCTGGGTTGCTTTTCCAATCGAAAGCGTGTTTGCGGACCGAAAAACACAAACCAAAACATTCCAAGAACATTATAGAGCCGAAAGGGATGAAGTATAAATCTTACCTGTATCTTCTAACCGTGTCTGTGTTAGTGCCGAGTTGTTTTGGTACGACTGCACTGTACTGAGATATGGACTTGAGGAATGGCTGCCGACGGAGTTAACGTATGGATAACCTAAAGATCTAGGAAATGATGAGGCTGGACTGTACGAGCTCTCGTGTTGCGTATGACCCGCAGAATGTAAACAGTGCATGGAATAGTGTCCGTGAGACATTGAGGAAGGCGACATTTGTTGACTCGGTGGCCCAAATTCCATGAAAACGGTTTTTCCTGAGACAGGGCTATTAAGACTTTCTGGTATTGTAGTCATTGTCATCTCTTCTGGCGGATCTCTCCTCTTCCTTTTTTGTTTTCTTCTATGATCTCAGTGAAGGATGGATCCCAATTTAAGCTGTACTGATTTTTTCTCTTTCCATTCATAAGAAAATGTAGTTTGTCTCTGTGAAAAGTCTAGGCATGATGCAGTGGTCTAGACAAACTCGCTCAAAGGTTTGAATCAGGGATTCATGAATATTCATCAAAGGCGGTCGCTGATTGGTCCACTCTATCCAAGAATGATGCCTATTGGCGATTCTGGGGTTGTGTCCGAAGGACCTGATAAACTCAAGAAAAACAACAAGACCTGCAGATTCAGGTCTGAGATGTATTTTTTTTTAAGTGCTTAGGTAGCAGTGAAAGGTATAAGCAAAATAAACACTAACAGCCAAAATGTCTGCTTTAAAAGAAACAACACACAATTAAATCTAGCCTATTTGATAATCATAATAATAATAATCCAATTGTAAAGAAATAGCCTATTCTATTAACAATCACAAACAGGCTACGGATAGATCATGTTATGTTGATAGGCCTGCTGTTCATTTAAACATTAAGAAACAGCCTGCATAGTGTTATTAACTAAGAACTGTTTCATCCAAATTAATCACACTACAACAACAAAGATTAATGTTCATAAATAGCAGTATGAATACATTTAAGTGTAGCTTTGAGGCGTACTATTTAACAGAAAAACTATGTTTTATTTCGCATTAGATATTATTTCGATATCTCATAACAAATTGTTATAGATTGGCTCATTATTTCCAGCGTCTTTTGGTGTTCACATGCACAGATGTATTACTTACAGGTCCATTTGATTACATGCCAGTCTCAAGTGCTCTGAGCCACAGCTGAAGCGAGCTGAATTAGCATAACACTGATGTTTAATTTTCATACGCATAATTAGCCATTTATTTAACACTTGCAATAGCTCGTGGTCTCAATTATCCGAGCAAAGAAGTCCTGGTTGAATTTATGCATTTAAAGCAATGACTAGTCTAGCCTATGTTACATGCGTAAATATATTGCTGTGTAAATAAACACTTTCTTAAACTTAATATTTGTAAAAAACAGATTCCTATTGGGCTGTCTATGCAACATCTCTCCATATAGCATTTTATTGCGCAATCATTTCATGACCAAAAACAAAATGCCCCCAAGAAGCCTGTAACATAACAAACCGTTATGTGTGCCCTGAGTCAACCATTAGTGTTGAACGTTTTTTTGATGCGGGGTACATCATGATGACCACGAACGTGTGTTTTCAATTTACAAAACAATAATCTTTGTATCTAATCAGCTAGATTGTCAACCGATTTTTAAACACTACACCCCTAGCAAATCCCCAAATGATTCATGTGTGGGTTATCAAACAAAATCGAAATGAAACATAATGTGTCATTCATTTGAGGCTGATGTGGCAGCAGTGTCAAGACATTATTTATAAGTGTCATATTTTAACAGGTTGTGTTTTGACAATGGTGGGATTATATTGAACTTATTTTAAATTTATTTTCAAATTAAAGTCACCCTTTTCCCAATTCTTGTCCAGTACATTTTCAGTAGTAGGCCTACATTATGCAATAGCTTTGCTAGAACACGGATTGGGTGACCTTTGGCTGACCAATTTATTGCCCAGCTCTCACAATACCATAACTAAAGTATTCACTCTCAATTGCCATTAATGGGAATGATATAATTGATATAATACCGTATTAAATATGGAGTCATGCAGCCCTATATATCATCTCCTCTATACAGTATTTTGCCCAACAGCCAACAGACGCCATTTACCGCAGGAGTTGGTAAATCCGTCGGTCTCATGTTTTGTCGTGAAATTCAAACACATCATGTTCAATTAAACATTTTGATTTACTCTGTAACATAATAACGTAGGCTAATTTAATCGTAAATAAACCTAACATTTAACATAGCCTCCTTCAACTAATTTAATCCCCAGCGAGGTTGATGGGGGCTGCGGACAGTTTTCCATTAAGACCATAGACGTTGAACAATGATTTTCCCGAGCACGTTTGATTTAACTGAACTGATGACTGACTAAAGAGTAGGCTGTTTCCCTTTGTTATTGGCTCAGTTTCCGGAGAGAAAAAAAACCCGTCATAACCCACGCTGATCCATATAACATGAACGTTGATCAGTTGAGTTGACAGTAGCTATACAGTAAGAATAAATGGGCTCCACATTTCAATCAGCACTGAGATTAAGTTAACAGCGATTAGGCATTATTTGCACTTACTTAATCGATAATCATGTGATGAAAAAGAAGAACGTACATCCCCAATATCCATTGCGTACTACTCATTGAGGGTGACGAAGAAGCAGCAAGTATCCAAATCTTCATTTTATTTGACAACGTTATAGAGTCCGTCTGCTGTAGACGATCTGAAACCAAAAACACCACTAGCCGGTTCCCCGGCAGCTCAAAATCTCCACCTGAATAACACATTAAAGGCAGTTAAATTCCGTCACTGTGATTATCAACCTAATTGCATAATTGAACTCGAAGCAGAACAAGCAACTTAAAAATGTGTTTTGAAAATGCGAGCCCTGACATCATGGGGAGCAATATCTAGTCTGCGATGTGCGTCTGACAGTGGATCTCTGGATTTGCAGAATTCTATAAAATATTAAAGCTTATAAGGAAAACTACACTTCTCTCCTTTAAAATTGCCCAATTTCAAGTAATTTATATCTGGAATTACATTCGAAAAATACTTTAAGGTATCCTCTATCTACAGCAAAAATGATAATAGTACAACCAATAATTATCATCTTCCAGAACAGAGGACAGATTTTTATGGGCACTTGGTGGGTGCGACTGATAACTGTCATTATTTCCCCCGATTATAGTATCTGCAAACTGGAATTCTAAAGATGAACATGCGTGTTCTTAGCAATAGGCCTACATTTCAGACCATTAACAGATTTAAAATGTATTTAATTCCAAGGAAAAGCACGACAAAGAGAAATAATCACATTAATACAGTTTCACTGAAGAAAATGTCAAGTAACCCAATCTAAAACATAGGCCTACTGATATTTAAATATAACAACATGCATATCAAGTCGTTACCAGTAGGTATATAGCCTTTCTCAAATGGCATTGTAATTCACTTTGTTTACAATAATATTTGTCTTGACAAAATCCCCAATACTCAAACAAGGCAAATATTAATTTGCATTTCATGTAACGATTTAATTAATTATTTTCAACCTATATTTTCATTAAGAATAATAAAGAACAATAGAATACCAATTTGTGTTCCATGCTATTATTACAATCAGACTAAATGCAACTCCAAATTGAAAATCACAGCTTTTAAGAACACTGCTGACCTGGAGAAGCATTAGTCATAGACGAGACATAACATAGTAACATAAATCCGGGACATTCAAATTAGTATGATATGTTATGTTTGGTATGGTTACATCAGACAGAAGGCTACTTAAGACAAAAACGAAAGTTGGTCAGGTGGGATGGGTGGCACGAACCTCTAGCAACTCAAAGGATGCGTGGTCGAATCTCATCACGGACTACTTTAGCTAATTAGCAACATTGCAACTACTTAGCATGTTAGCTTCCCCTTCCCCTAATCTTAACCCTTTAACATAACCCTAACCTTAACCTTGACCCCCAACCTAGCTAACTTTAACCATCTAGCTAATGTTAGCGTTAGCCACCTAGTCACCTAGCTGAAGTTAGGTGACTTGGAATTCATATATCATACGTTTTGCAAATTCGTAACATATTGTACAAATTGAAATTCGTTGCAGCATGACATGGTTGCAGCATGACATGCCTCAGCCTTTACATTCGTGGCTCGTGGCTTGTAATGGTCAGTCTTACACGATTTTTTAATCTTCGGATGTAATCATAGCATTGCCCTAACTGGCCTACACTAAAAATAAACCCAATGTGCATGGAAGCATCAGTGGACCAGAGAATTTAAGGAGACAGGACTCATTAGCAGTGAGTAGCTCTATGGCAGAGTGTGTTTTAACACCTGCTGCACTTCACATGAGGGTTAGCAGCCAGTGCTAAGGGTGGAGGGTGGAGGCGACAGGGCCTGAAGTGTCACGGACCTCATTTCAGCCCCCTGGTGGAAAACGCTCACTAACTGTCCCTTCCAAACGACATTTTAACAGTCGCCAAATATTAATGCTGTGCCTCTGGAAAAATCATGTTTCTCAAATTAATATTCTCTGCACCTATGAGCTTGCCAGACTAATTCTATTCTTCTGTTGCTTCAGACTGTAAGGTCCAGGGTAAATGTGAGTAAATGTCAATGATTAATTACTGTTGTTGGTGGCACAGGATACTCAGTTTTATTTAATTTCCTCTATGTTGAAGGGAGGGACACACGCTATCCATGGCAAGACTTAGCCATGAGTTGTACAGCCATATTCTATGAATCACATTACTCTCGAAGATGGCCATCCATTGCAGACGTAAATGTTGTTTTCATGAGGTGACACTTTATTATGAAGAATATCTGAGGAATGTTGTAAAATGCTCTATAAAATCGGACTACATAATGCCCAGTTCATTTTGAACAGATCATTTAGCAACAACATTGCCACGATAACATGCTGGACAGAGAGATACTATGGATAGCTGCAGAATACTCATGGTAAAGGAAGAGGTGAGAAGCATATCCTGTTTCAAAACCTTCTCATTTTGGTTCTATTTTATCGCAAAGATTGCTTCTTGTACCAATGCATGAGTCTTTTGATGCGCGGTACACTGCGCGCTGTGTTCTGTGCATCATCTTTCTGTTTACACGAGGAGGTAGTACCTGCAAACATATCCACACCGTACATTTCTAACAGGCTAGGAATATCAGAGACTGCTCTGAACAAACGACTTTGTTCATCTAACTCAAAATGTAAAATGTCTTCATTTGTTATGCATGTATTACTTTGTCGCCAATTAATATTGTATTCATTAAGCGTGCAACATTTTATAAAGACAAACTCAACAGTATCATCTACGTTACACGAACTTGATCTTTTTGCTAATAATAGCAAGACAAAATGACTGTATTTCTCTCAAATCTGCAATAATTCATGAATGCGTCTTTATCAGAGTACCAAATACTTTAAACATGTGATTGATATCTGTCTGATGTCTAAAACAAGCTGTTGATGAACAAATATATATTTAACAATATGATCAATCCATCCAAGCAGATCCTCTTGATGGAATTTCCCTCAGCTTCTCCTCTGCCCTTGGAGGTCTTTGCCTTGTAATTTGCTGCTTCGCTTGGCACCAACTAGACTAATTAAGTCAACCTTAGTGGTCAATTTTCCCGTTCAATGTAGCATCAAACCGTTAATTGATTTGGATTTACTCAATGCTACTCTGTAAATAGATACTGCATTATGTTATAAATGAAATTCAAATGCAATAGAATTGAACAATTGCTTGACTATTATGTTGAGAAGTCACGATGTCTTTATAAAAATGCAAAAATGTTATGAAATTATACCAATTATACCATTTCTGAGTTTGAAATATTCTTATAATAAATGGAACAATGTTCTAGCTATCAATTGTCCTTTATTTCAGTTACTTCAGACAGAAGGCATGATACATTGTTTACAGCTTCTCAAATATCAAACTATATATGTAAGTGTATCATAAGATGACAATACGTGGAAGGAGTAAGGATTCAGTGCAGTGTACCTACTCATCAGAACTGTCAGGAAGTCACTGTGAACAAGAGAGCAGAACATGCAGAAATTCTTGTTTAATTCCATTATCATTACCATTAACAATCAATTATAGGTTTGGATTCAGTCCAAGTGGTTTATGAAACTAAGAATATTAATGATATTTACACAATATTATGCATGTTTCATTTATTTATCTTGTAAACTCAAACTTCTATTCTTTGACATTTGTTGACCGGGCTAAGTGAGTTGTTTCCTGTTTTGAGCCAGTGCTCCAGAGGGACAGCCAGCCAAGCTGGACTTGTTGCTTCTGGGTGAATCAAAACCCAGCAATCACCACTGTGGACTGGGTCAGTCTGAGTTTCTTCTCGTACATCACACGTCTGTCTGAGGCACTTCCTGATGTGGAGTTAGATAAACTCCAATCAAGAATAAAATAACACCAAACAAGCACTGCACGGCCCTTAAAATCTCAAAGTGGTAAGTAACACTGTCTCTATAAATATGTATTTGAAATAGTCAGGGTCTCAACTGCTCAACTGTTGTTATGTTTTTTGTTGTTGTTATTTTTGAGAAAATGACACACGAAATAGCATGTCAAAGGTTAAATAAATATGCAGGTTGTTCATTCGGGTTTTAGAGGATGTGATTAAACTTTCCCAAGCGTATAATGTTACTTTTAGACAATATTTTCATTGTTATTTTCTTACATGGCTGAGTATTTGCCAGCCTTGTCTGGTGGAATTTTAGCAGAGTACCACATCAGTTTTGGAAGATCAGCCAGAGATAATTGTCTCCAGACACTGCAAGTAACAGACACCTGCACACTGAGAAATACTACGTTGACTGACTTCCCATATTCTGTCTTTTTCAAGAGGTTTTCTAAGAAGAGGGTTCATATAGGTACCATATTGGCGTTGTTCAAAGGCCTATTCCGCACTTAGTGATTGGACATATTATGTTGGAACATAATAAGTTAAACGAATTAATCTAGCTACATACTTTCTTAAAACATTATGATATTCTCTGACATAAAAAAAAAGATATATTGGAGGTCCAAATCAATCCAAGAATTGTCCATAAAGAGAGCCATTGGGAGTGAAATGTGATTAACTGTGGGGTTTTCATGATCTTAATTAACTGAATCAAAGTGAAAGCTCTTTCATTTTAGGAGAAGGGCAAATCATACACAGGATAATGTGACGGGGTCAACCATTTGTTGAATTTTCTGTGACCCATGTTAAAACAATGCTTAATTAAATGTGTGCAAATGTATGTCTCATTGAATTAATGTCCTCACAAATGGGAAACATGCAAATTTCCCAATTAAGTCATTTTCCGTGGAGGACTCGGCTGCTGCCTGAAGTTCAGCTGCCTCTGTGCCTTCGTCTGGCTCCTCTTTCTAGTTTTTGTAAAGATTGAAGTCGCTAAAAAAGACAGGAAGGAGGTCAGCACTCACCCAACACCTGAATGCGCTCCCTTTTTTGTGTTCCCCTTGATCCCCACAGTCCGTGCCTGTCATTAGTCTTAATGATGGAAAATTGTCATGTTGATACAAGTCTCTTACTCTCCCCCTCTCTTCTTTGTATAAGTAGTAGGTGGAAGCTCCATTTGTTAGAAAGTTCTTTGTGACTAAAAGCAGTGGACGGTGCATTTGTGCTGGGGAAGAGAAAAGGCTCTAGATGCTCTTTCCATAGCTGGGATAATTATTCCTACTGTGACCTTAATGGTTCACAGTGTTCCCCCTGCATCTCATCCACGTGCCAGGCCCTCAGTGAAGCCCCATGTCAGGGAATATGAAAAACACATATAATGAAACCATTTTGGCTGATGGAAAAAGGCTACTGAAGCTTCACTTGCTACAAAGACGGCTCAATTATATGAGTAATTGTGATAATTTTCCTTCCATTCAGAGCTCTTTCTGAAAGGTAAAAAAACAGAGATGCTGAAAGGGAAATTACTTGGACAATATAGAGTGTGAAATGGCGACAACAAAAAAGGTGACTGTAAGAAAGTATAGGACTATAAATAAATAGGTTAATGTAGGGTCACATAAATACACCCCTCAAAAGCTAGCAAACAAAGACATAAATAAACACACAAACTCTCTCCCTCACACACACGGACGTACACAAAAACATATGTAGACAAATGACCATTGAGAATAACTACATAAAAAAGTAGATATGCAGCTGCCTGAAAATTAAACCTCTTTCTCCTTCCTATTGACAAAATTTCAGCTCCTGCAAATGCACCCCAGTAGTTGGCTATCATTTGTTGTTCTGTGAGAGGAAAAGGATAATTACATCTCTGAGAGGCAGGGCGACTGACATTCCCTTTAGACTGCCATGAATGCAGGAGGCTTGATAGAAAAAGCCTGAGGAATAATTTTTTGCTTTTCCTTTTCTTTATTTAGCAGAACGTGTTTTGTTCAATGGAACACAGGAATGGCAGTGTTGTGGAGTGCATTAAACCCCGGGTGTTCATAAATATGATGTTCCCTTGCCTACAAACTCTCCCTTTTCAAAAAACTCTTTCATCACGCTAGCAGACAGGAGAGACAGTGAGATGTGCATTACTTTTTGTTTCTCAGTGGGGGTCGGATTAAACATTTCCTCCCCACAGCAAAGATAGAAAAGATTCTTGACAAGCAGGAGCCAGCCTATAATTTCAATCTCTGTGCTACAGTGAATGGCCAACATACATCTTGACAACGGTATACCTTCTGAATTTAAGAAATCACCATTTCATACAGTCTACCTTTATTCTTTGGAAAAATGCTTGAAAAGAAATGCATGATCCACAAAGCGAATTGAAACAATTCAGAGAAATGGAAGCCCTCAAAATATGAATTGGAATAAGTAAATGTGTGCTCTCCTCAGAGTCACATTGCCCTGTCCAGACTGAACAACTGATCTATGAATACAATGTTTGGAGCATGTATTGCCAGTGTACCCTACTAACCTATTCTGCAAATGTTATAAAACTGTTAAAACCAACTGTTACAGTGGGGAGAACAAGTATTTGATACACTGCCAATTTTGCAGGTTTTCCTACTTACAAAGCATGTAGAGGTCTGTAATTTTTATCATAGGTAAACTTCAACTGTGAGAGACGGAATCTAAAACAAAAATCCAGAAAATCACATTGTATGATTTTTAAGTAATTAATTTGCATTTTATTGCATGACATAAGTATTTGATCACCTACCAACCAGTAAGAATTCCGGCTCTCACAGACCTGTTAGTTTTTCTTTAAGAAGCCCTCCTGTTCTCCACTCATTACCTGTATTAACTGCACCTGTTTGAACTCGTTACCTGTATAAAAGACACCCACACGCTCAATCAAACAGACTCCAACCTCTCCACAATGGCCAAGACCATAGAGCTGTGTAAGGACATCAGGGATAAAATTGTAGACCTGCACAAGGCTGGGATGGGCTACAGGACAATAGGCAAGCAGCTTGGTGAGAAGGCAACAACTGTTGGCGCAATTATTAGAAAATGGAAGAAGTTCAAGATGACGGTCAATCACCCTCGGACTGGGGCTCCATGCAAGATATCACCTCGTGGGGCATCAATGATCATGAGGAAGGTGAGGGATCAGCCCAGAACTACACGGCAGGACCTGGTCAATGACCTGAAGAGAGCTGGGACCACAGTCTCAAAGAAAACCATTAGTAACACACTACGCCGTCATGGATTAAAATCCTGCAGCGCACGCAAGGTCCCCCTGCTCAAGCCAGCGCATGTCCAGGCCCGTCTGAAGTTTGCCAATGACCATCTGGATGATCCAGAGGAGGAATGGGAGAAGGTCATGTGGTCTGATGAGACAAAAATATAACTTTTTGGTCTAAACTCCACTCGCTGTGTTTGGAGGAAGAAGAAGGATGAGTACAACCCCAAGAACCCATCCCAACCGTGAAGCATGGAGGTGGAAACATCATTCTTTGGGGCTGCTTTTCTGCAAAGGGGACAGGACGACTGCACCGTATTGAGGGGAGGATGGATGGGGCCATGTATCGCGAGATCTTGGCCAACAACCTCCTTCCCTCAGTAAGAGCATTGAAGATGGGTCGTGGCTGGGTCTTCCAGCATGACAACGACCCGAAACACACAGCCAGGGCAACTAAGGAGTGGCTCCGTAAGAAGCATCTCAAGGTCCTGGAGTGGTCTAGCCAGTCTCCAGACCTGAACCCAATAGAAAATCTTTGGAGGGAGCTGAAATTCCGTATTGCCCAGCGACAGCCCCGAAACCTGAAGGATCTGGAGAAGGTCTGTATGGAGGAGTGGGCCAAAATCCCTGCTGCAGTGTGTGCAAACCTGGTCAAGAACTACAGGAAACGTATGATCTCTGTAATTGCAAACAAAGGTTTCTGTACCAAATATTAAGTTCTGCTTTTCTGATGTATCAAATACTTATGTCATGCAATAAAATGCAAAGGAATTACTTAAAAATCATACAATGTGATTTTCTGGATTTTTGTTTTAGATTCCGTCTCTCACAGTTGAAGTGTACCTATGATAAAAATTACAGACCTCTACATGCTTTGTAAGTAGGAAAACCTGCAAAATCGGCAGTGTATCAAATACTTGTTCTCCCCACTGTATATCACATTGTGTGATTGAGCAATAACTATCCCACTGCTATTAATGGTAGATTAGTGTTTCTTATTCTTGTTGCTGACTAGCTGACACCTGGATGTTGTCCATTTTGGGATGTTAGTATACCCCCACAAAACTGCAATTTATTCAGACAAAGCTTAAACTGTTCCCACATGTATAGCTGCTGACCCCTTAGGCCCTGCAATCTGGGATAAATCCTTCCAGGCAAGGCGAGCAACATTACAGCCTGGCAGCTCAAATGCTTGTATCACACTCAAATGATGAGTCTCCTGTCACCAGCCATGTCATCAGCTTCATCCCAACCCCCCAATAACTTCTGGCCCATTGAGCAGCCTGTGTGCTACATGGCCAGCCAGTCAGAGACCCCCTGGTCCCACCTGATTGTGCCTCCGATGACATGTAGAGGGGTGTCCAGCTCCCAGCATACCCAAGCATCTCCATGCAGCCCCCCAGCAGCGCTTCTCCTGGCAGGCACCAGAAATGTCTACAACTTGTCAAGTTGCCATGGTAATAGGCCAGAAACAGAGAATAGCACTAAAGCATATTCAAGCAGCGATGCGGAAATAAAAAGCCTATGAAAACACTGACGTTCACAATGTTCACAATTTAAAGAAATAGAGAGCCTTGAAGCCGTACAGTATTTCCTCTATGGGCTGCGAAAAGGTTGTATATTGGTTTCTTTTGCCATTGATGACTTCTATGTTTAAATTGAAAGCACATGTCATTCATATAGCCACTATATGAGGCTAATGGGGGTAAATCAAAATACACTTATATTTTTTCCAGGCCACTGCTGACTTGTGAAACTGCCTGCTACCACTAGCAGGGTTTATTTGTCTGACACACTAACAAAATACAAACACCTCAAGGGGTTGGTAACATTCTGCTTGCCTGACATTAATTGACGATTGAGATAAATGGTTGACTCACAGTGAAGGAAACAAAGGAACTGTCCCTGTACGATAAAATCATCAGTTGTCATTTTGTGGAAAGATTTTCATACATCAAAAATGGCTTTACACACAAATTCATGCACACATGTAATTCCTAGACGGGTGTAAACATCCAGACCAACTAAACACCAGTGCAGTATCAGTAACCCTACTGGATGACTCCAGACAGACTACAGACCTTACCAGACAGGTGATTTGAATTTGAACTACGATGATTAGTCATCTTATCCCATCACGCAATGGAAACCACACCATCTATACCTTAGCACTGTCACAAGGACAGGTACCCTATTATTGAATCCATTCCTGAGGTTAGCGTGTTTACTAATCATTCCACAGTTTTCTTCAGGCTATCCAGAGAAAGCTCACCAGCAGCAAGGGTTAAGGTGTCCCTAATGCACTCGGAGGCCAGCTAGCCTGTCAGGGATTTTAATAAACGTAAGAGCACTGTGAGGGAAAAGTGTTGCTGTCTCAATAGAGTGACACAGACAGGCCAAGGCTGTCAATGGAGCGCCTAATGACAGAGGAAGATAATGACGGACCCCAGTCAGAATCAGCAGGAAGAGGAAGATCAATCTGCAGTGAAGGAGGGAGGGATGGAAGGGGGGAACGGTAGGCTCTTTCTTTTCTATCTTCTCCGTTCTAGCTCATCTCATACATATCTATCTGCTGCAGCTGGCCCATAGAGTGGCGAGGGAGCTCTGCATTAAGCGCACAGCGGATCAATAACCATTACGACTCCTCCACAGCCTGACACATAGCAGGGACGCGTTTGACATTTCACTCAGGACTGCATTGATCCCAGCACACAGTATTTCAGCCCCCAGTTTGTGCCTGAGCCTGGGGTCTGGCTGGAATTGAAAAGCGGGGGGGGGGGGGAGTAGCAGAGGGAGCAGCTAACCAGCTGCCGGCGTACAAGTAAACAGCACACCCCTCTGTGCATTCCTCGTTTTCAATTTACTGTTTTTCCTGCCGCTACTGGCAATTCAAGAACTGGATCAAAGTGGATCAAAGCTTGACCTATGTAGGCTATGTTATATATAGCCAGGGTCAGAGTTTTTAGTGAAGTCTGGTCCAATACATGTTTAGAAAGTTGAAGCTCAAATACTGCATTTCTATATCATTTAAAAACTCTAAAAGGCCATTTGGAGAACAGCACATTGGTTGCTGTAGCTTCATTCCCCTCAGTCGATCTACAAACACATAGCCTATTAGCTATACTATTAGCCGCTACACATTAACTCAGCACCGGGATTAAAAATGATAACTGAATATGTACAGTGGGATCTGTGAGCAGAATAAGTATTTTATGAACAAAAGGTAAACAAATATGTTTTACAGAACTTATTTTTTTTGTCGCAGTTTTACTGCCCCTTTCCTGAAATTCTACACATTTTGCCATGTGGTGGGGAGGAAGTTAGAAGCTAATTTAAAGCTTATTTCCTGCTATTTTACACATTTTGCCACCACTTAAGCTAGGTGAAAATGATATCTGAGTGAGAGTGACTAGGAAAATCAATGGGGGCCGCCTGGTGGTCAGCCATGATCAGCCTACTGCAAGTTTAGATTGCATGTTTATACTAACTAGACTAATTTACCAATCTAAAATGTTTTAACTGACATGGGCTAATTGAGTGATTGTCAGTGAGTGACATATAACAAGATGAAAATTGCTGCACCCAAGTTTAGACAATTCACCTTGTGTATTCTTCTATTCTAACTCTCAACAGTAAATTGAGACCCTGACTGAGTTCAAGTATTTTTCTTGAAAAATGACCGCCCTGACTGTATGTGTATGAATGTGTATGAGAGAGAGAAATAGTCACACTGACATCATTCTTGATAACATCTCTAGCCTGAAGTGGCGGTCTGGAAATCCAGAGGCATAACAAACAAAAACATTTGGAGCAATTCAGAAAGTGGGAGTTTCTGCGAAACCTTGAACAAGATAAACATACAGAAAAAGTAGACGACATAAAATTAGAAACAATTTAGTCTAATTTCTTTTTAATCGTCCTTTGAGACCCAAGATGTTATATCCTAGGTCAGTCTGCTCTTTTAGTGTTATCATGTAAAACAGAGGTGGTAGTGATGCAAAAAGACCTTCATCCAACGAAAGGAAATGGTTGAACTTGAGGTCTACCAAAGTAAAATATTTTTATTTTTAAATGACTGATACAATCTGAACCATTTCAAGTTCTATTTCCATGTACTTTATATCAGGAACTTGACATGTTAAATAGGAGTCTGAGATATTATATTTGTTCTAGTCCGTCATGTCTATGTCTATGTCTTCCATACATACTCATGCATATTTTTTCCATTAAAATGTGCTATATTCATATGCCATACAAATCATTACATTAACCTGCATGTAATTTGTTTCTGTTTCATTGGAAGGATAGGACATCAATGAGCTTTTTCATTGCAAAAGACAAGCCTATCAATGACAACAGGGACCCTTTCCAAGACCTATCTGCAACACAATGGGCTGTGTGTTCCCCTGTTTCTATACCCATGTCGCTTTATTTAAACGAAAAACATCTTCTCATAACTCCACTGCCAGCCATCACTATTCCTGGGGTTGATTCCTAAATTGCGCTGGTATAATGGAGAGAGGGGGTTTCCCAGCTGGAGCTGGAGCCAGAGCCGGAGCCAGACTGTACAGCTAAAAGGAGGTGAATACCTGTCAGGTATACCGTGACATACCACATTGTTCACTGGGGTAAAGATTGATTTGGGGAAGCTTCTGTGGAGCAGAGAGGAGAAGACTGATGGCTTTTTTTTGCTGAACAATTTATGTCTGTTTCTTCAGTTGTCATGCCAACCTGAAGATTAAACAACGGAGTGCAGCTCAACTCCAATCATGAGTAATGAGCAATAACTTGCCCATGCACATGTTGAGACTCTAGTAAAGTAGGCCCAATAGGTTTTCAGAACTCGTTTGGGTGAATGTATGTGGTCTATGCATGCTGAACGCACTTCTGGCATTGAGATGCTAATGGTAGCATGGATAATTACAGTGGCAAGAAAAAGTATGTGAACCCTTTGGAATTACCTGGATTTCTGCATAAATTGGTCATCAAATTTGATCCGATCTTCATCTAAGTCACAACAATAGACAAACACAGTGTGCTTAAATTAATAACACACAAATTATTATATTTCTCCTGTCTGTATTGAATACATAATTTAAACATTCTCAGTGTAAGTTGGGAAAAGTATGTTAACCTCTAGGCTAATGACTTCTCCAAAAGCTAATTGGAGTTAGGAGTCAGGAGTCAGCTAACCTGGAGTCTAATCAATGAGACGAGATTGGAGATGTTGGTTAGAGCTGCCCTATAAAAAACAGTAAAAAAATGTGAGTTTGCTATTCACAAGAAGCATTGTCTGATGTGAACCATGCCTCGAACAAAAGAGATCTCAGAAGACCTAAGATTAAGAATTGTTGACTTGCATAAATCTGGAAACGGTTACAAAATTATCTCTAAAAGCCTTTATGTTCATCAGTCCATAGTAAGACAAATTGGCCAAAAATTTAGAAAGTTCAGCACTGTTGCTACTCTCCCTAGGAGTGGCCGTCCTGCAAAGATGACTCCAAGAGCACAGCACAGAATGCTCAATGAGGTTAACAAGAATCCTAGTGTGTCAGCTAAAGACATACAGAAATCTCTGGAACATGCTAACATCTCTGTTGACGAGTCTACGATACGTAAAACACTAAACAAGTACGGTGTTTATGGGAGGACACCACAGAAGAAGCCACTGTTGTCAAAAAAAAACATTGCTGCATGTCTGACATTTGCAAAACTGCACCTGGATGTTCCACAGCGCTACTGGCAAATGATTCTGTGGACAGATGAAACTACAGTTGAGTTGTTTGGAAGGAACACACAACACACTGTGTGGAGAAAAAAGGCACAGCACACCAACATCAAAACCTCATCCCAACTGTAAAGTATGGTGGAGGGAGCATCATGGTTTGTAGCTGGTTTGCTGCCTCAGGGTCTGGACAGCTTGCTATCATCGACGGAAAAATGAATTCCCAGGTTTATCAAGACATTTTGCAGGAGAGTGTTAGGCTATCTGTCCGTCTATTGAAGCTCAACAGAAGTTGGCTGATGCAACATTACAACGACCCAAAACACAGAAGTAAATCAACAACAGAATGGCTTCAACAGAAGAAAATACACCTTCTGGAGAGGCCTGGTCAGAGTCCTGACCTCAACCCAATTTAGATGCTGTGGCATGACCTCAAGCAGTTCACACCAGACATCCCAAGAATATTGCTGAATTGAAACAATTTGGTAAAGAGGAATGGTCCAAAATTCCTGCTGACCGTTGTGCAGGTCTGATCCGCAACTACAGAAAACATTTGGTTGAGGTTATTGCTGCCAAAGGATGGTCAACCAGTTATTAAATCCAAGGGTTCACATACTTTTCCCACCCTGCACTGTGAATGTTTACACTGTGTGTTTAATAAAGACATGAAAACGTATAAGTGTTTGTGTGTCATTAGTTTAAGCAGACTGTGTTTGTCTATTGTTGTGACTTTGATGAAGATCAGATCAAATTTGATGACCAATTTATGCAGAAATCCAGGTATTTCCAAAGGGTTCACACACTTTGTCTTGCCACTGTATTTGTTCTTTTGCAGAGAGGAGTTGCATGTAGAATCTCTGCTCTCTTTCCTTACAAGTCTTTGATGTTGACAAGGTACTCTCTGAGCTAACATGAATAAATAATGGAAATTACAGGGATTGTCATTATTGTGAATCATTATATAACATTTTATATCACAATAGGACTTTTATGCCAAGCCTGCCTGTTAACCAATATATGCATCAAATTACAGGGCTAAACCTAATATTGATTTCTTGCTCTGGGCAGCTGATCTGATGTTAAC
Source organism: Salvelinus alpinus (assembly GCF_045679555.1). Taxonomy (NCBI): domain Eukaryota; kingdom Metazoa; phylum Chordata; class Actinopteri; order Salmoniformes; family Salmonidae; genus Salvelinus; species Salvelinus alpinus. Next base: position 14,966,838 of record NC_092099.1, on the reverse strand, counting down.
TACTACATGTGCAGGAAATCACAAACACACACAAACAAACACACACCTTACATTCATTTGAACCAGTGGCAGGATATGGCACGCCAACTAAAGGAGCTGCAGCAGCCCCTGAATCCGATCTTCATCTTTAATTTCTCTGTGGTCGCCCCAGTTGGATACAATGCCTGTCGTCACATAGTCTGGGGTCATTATGTGCTGGGAGCAGGGGAAAAAGAGATTGTACGATGAAGATGAGAGCAGGTCTGCAGTCACAATGCAGCCATTTAGCATGATGGGGGTGTGGGGACCAGAAGCAGCCTGCCCTCCATGTCCCAGGCCAACCCAGGGCAGCTCTAGCAGAAAGACTCCAGAGCCCTGGGGACTGACAGAGGACTCAATTCCCCTCAACACTCCCAGACCATCATATAATGTTTGTCTGGCACACAATAACAAGTGATACTGGGCTTAACTCTGGAGCTTGTTGGCAATCATCCATCTAGCCGCTAGCGGTATGGATACCAACCAGTGGAGAGTTGATGTGGATGGACTTGATGTTTATTATCTGCAACCAGATGTACACCACCAGTCAAAAGTTTGGACACACCTACTCATTCAAGGGTTTTTCTTTATTTTTTACTATTTTCTACATTGTAGAATAATAGTGAACACGTCGAAACTATGAAATAACACATGGAATCGTGTAGTAACCAAAAAAGTGTTAAATAAATCAACATATATTTTATATTTGAGATACTTCAAAGTAGCCACCCTTTGCCTTGATGACAGCCTTGCACACTCTCGGCATTCTCTCAACCAGCATCATGAGGGAATCACTTGGAATGTATTTCAATGAATGCCTTGTTAAAAGATCATTTGTGGAATTTCTTTCCTTCTTAATGCGTTTGAGCCAATCAGTTGTCTTGTGACAAGGTAGAGTTGGTATACAGAATATCGTCACATTTTGTAAAAGACAAAGTCCATATTATGGCAAGAACAGCTCAAATAAACAAAGTGAAACAACACTCCATCATTACTTTAAGACATGTCAGTCAATGCGGAACATTTCAAGAACTTTGAAAGTTTCTCCACATGCAGTCGCAAAACCAACAAGCGCTATGATTAAACTGGCTCTCATGAGGACCGCCACAGGAAAGAAAGAAATACGTTTATTTGAGTTAACTGCACCTAAGATTGCAGCCCAAATAAATGCTTCACAGAGTTCAAGTAACAGACATATCTCAACATCAACTGTTCAGAAGAGACTGTGTGAATCAGGCCTTCATGGTCAAATTGCTGCAAAGAAACCACTACTAAAGGACAGCAATAATAAGAAGAGACTTGCTTGGGCCAAGAAACACGAGCAATGGACATTAAACAGTGGAAATCTGTCCTTTGGTCAGATGAGTCCAGATGTACGATTTTTTATTCCAACCGCCGTGTCTTTGTGAGATGCAGAGTAGGTGAACGGATGATTTGTTTTTCAACAGGACAAAGACCCTACACACCTCCAGGCTTTGTAAGGGCTATTTGACCAAGGAGTGATGGTGTAGTGCATCAGATGACCTAGCCTCCACAATCACCCGCAGAGTAAAGGAAAAGCAGCCAATACGTGCTCAGCATATGTGGGAACTCCTTCAAGACTGTTGGAAAAGCATTCCTCATAAAGCTGGTTGAAAGGATGCCAAGTGTGTGCAAATCTGTCATCAAGGCCAAGGGTGGCTACTTTGAAGAATATAAAATATATTTGGATTTGTTTAACACTTTTTGGTTTACTACATGATTCCATGTGTTATTTCATAGTTTTAATGTCAAGAAAAACCCTTTAATGAGTAGGTGTGTCCAGTCTTTTGACTGGTACTGTACACTGAACAAAAATATAAACGCAACATGTACTGTCCCATGTTTCATGAGATGAAATAAAATATCCCAGAAATGTTTGTGCACAAATTAGTTTACATCCTTATTAGTTAGCATTTGATCCTTTGTCAAGATAATCCATCCACCTGACAGGTGTGGCATATCAAGAAGTTGATTAAACAACATGATCATTACACAAGTGCGCCTTGTGCTGGGGACAATAAAAGGTCACTCTAAAATGTGCAGTTTTGTCACGGAACACAATGCCACAGATGTCGCAAGTTTTGAGGGAGCGTGCAATTGCCATGCTGACTGCAGGAATATCCACCAAAGCTTTTTCCAGGTAATTGAATGTTAATTTCTTTACCATAAGTCATCATCAATGTCATTTTTGAGAATTTGGCAGTACGTCCAACCTGCCTCACAACCACAGACCACGTGTAACGATGCCAGCCCAGAACCTCCACATCCGGCTTCTTCACCTGCGTGATTGTCAGAGGGGGAAGTGCGGGGTGCTGAGGAGTATTTATGTCTGTAATAAAGCTCTTTTGTGGGGAAAAACTCTTTCTGATTGGCTGGGCCCGGTTCCCCAGTGGGTGGGCCTGGCTCCCCAGTGGGTGGGCCTATGCCCTCCCAGGACCACCCATGGCTGCGCCCCTGCCCAATCATGTGAAATCCATAGATTAGGGCCTAATGAATTTATTTCAATTGACTGATTTTCTTATATGAACTGTAACTCAGCCAAATCTATGACATTGTTGCATGTTGCATTTATATTTTTGTTCAGTATTGATACACATTTATGTCATGCACCTTTTCCAAAACTGATTTGCTACAAATGATGTATGTCGGAAAGAAAAAAATATTCATTTCGATCCACATTTAGACACTTATCATAATTTGTCAAGTTCCCACACTGCAATTACTCGGATGCTTCCATCCCTCACAGTGTAAAATATATATTTAACCCCCCCCCCCTCTAATTTATGACAATCCCCCTCCAAACAACTTTATTTGTATTAAATAACATTGTAAACATCAACATTGAAACTTGAAATGCAACAGAATGGAAAGTAGTTACAATATTTAATACCAAACATGTTAAATAGAGAAATACAAAACACCTTCAACTGACTTTGACACTCTCCGACATTGCTTCTTTGGGCATGTGGAATGTCTTGAATATTGTACTGCATACACAATGCCAGCACACACCAAATAGTTTCGCTTGATATGGTTGACAATGCGTAGATGGGGAGAGTAACTATTACGGTTGTTGATTCAGTTGGCCTTTGAAGACACTGTGGATATCCATTCACCTTTGAGACTGGGTGGGTACACCACCACTGCTCTAACACCGCTGGAGGAACTAATCCCCAGACCCTCTGGAGGAAACACCTGCACAGACCACATGTTGAAGATGTTCTTCTAGGTCTGCATTTCTCTAGCAGTGAAAGATGACGACCTTGTTCTACAACAGCTCAGGACATTGTCTGAACGGACCTCGGGAGACTCTACCAGGGAAAGTATCACCATGACCTGTTAATTATATCAATTACAAAACAACCCATTTATGTGAACCAGTTCTGTAGTGAACAGCAGCAGGAAGGGCAGTGGTGTTAGAGAGGCCAGATGGCCACAGCCTGAGAGGAGCTGTGTAGCGTAGTGTGTAATGCTCTTTGGGCCGTGTGAGAAAGTGCTCTCCCTCCACACGGCTTGTTTAAATTAGCCCGAGCACCAGAGGCAGTGAGAACAGCAGCTGGAGAACGAGAGGCAGTGCTGGCAGTGGTGATAATCAGCAGGGAGGATGTGGGGCGAGAAGCCCTGAGGGAGGGCAGAGAGGGGGCCTGTGATCTTACAAGCCCAATCAGGGCCCGAGTGGAGCCCGCCGAGGCCTCATACGGCTTAACAGCACACCAGCGCACCACTCAACATCCTGAACACAGAGCAGATCTCCTCCCTGACCGGCAGCTTAACCTTTTTCAGAGTGTGGGGGCTCCCCTGGCCTGGGCTCACGCCGCTCGTTCGCTCATCACCACACCAATCAGCCTCAGAGGGAGCAGCGACGGGGAGCTCCATTCTCAGCCTGGGCTGGAGAGGCTTTTATCCTCCACCAAGAGGAGTGCAAATATGGAGCTTAGTGTTCTCAGCAGGGACAGCATGAGGATCCGCATTCAACCACATCCAGTTGGCTCTTTTGTCGTCTTCTGTCAACAGCGGGTCTATTCACCAAGTATGTCTACGAATAGAAACACAGAAGGGAATATGGGGATATTGTGAACATTTCCATGACAAATATAGAATATCAATTTTTATATGGAATATGCAAGCGCTAGAATTTGAGTCCCTGGAATTGTGAATTACAGTCACTATACTGTAATACTGTACACCAATGATGACACTGTACGTCAATGATTGAGGAAAATAACAAGAGCAGGCTAGTTGCTGGGGCGTTTCTAGACCCTCTGATTTCAGGCCCACAGGCACCTGTAGCCTCGGTAAATCAAGCACCAGGACAAAGCTCCTCAGAGGTTGCACGCGACCAGTTCATCAGGGGCCCGCTCTCCTCGCGGTGTGTGACAGGAGGACATGACGGAGGGCAGAGAAGCCCTTCCGCTCAGGTAGGGTCAGTGCCAGGCACTGATTACACAGCTGCTGATCCTCCCCAGCACAGAGCCCTGAGACAGACAGGGCGGACGGATCCCATGTCCCCAATCCATCCCCAGCCCTGGCCACGCTGCTGCTGAGAGGACAAGGACCACAGACACACACTGCCTTCTCCTCACCAACACCTACATAAGAGGTAGAGGAGGAGGAGAGATCCAGAGGTAGATGTCTCTGTGTGTTCCAAAGGCTAACACCACAGACATGAATGCCCAAGCTACTGTTATTCCAGTCTCAGGCCCAGCCTGACACAATATTCAGTAACGATTTTATTCTGTCAATCAAAGCGGAGGAAAATCTACACCACTTGGCAGCATTACATAAAGGGCTATTCTCACAAGAGATAGTCTGAGCGCCTACTCTTTTTTTCCTCAGTGTACTTTTGTCTGGGGTTTTAGAGAACGCCGTGGCCCGTGGGAGGGGAGCCTTGGAGAACAATGTGGGAAGCCAGAGAAGAAACCGCACATGTTCCCTTTTTACAGTCTCTGCTGTGACTCCAAAAAGAGGCTGCATCTTCACAGGCCATTTCATACGGCTACATCATCAATCACGTCAGACAGGCCAGACTGCACCTTCTACTCTTCACGTTACTTACATGACCCCACATTCTTCTCAGATGAAGACGGACAAAATCCAACGCGTTCTTACACAATACTAACCTAAAGAACATTTATTTTGGCCGTTGTGTGACAGGGTAACAAAATGGTGTAATTATTGGATGTATAAATACACTGTACTATTTGGATGTGTATGCATTGAGAAGGCTCATTTCAATTGAAAACATGCTCTATTATTTTCAGCTCAGTAATGTACACACACTCATTTAAACAAGTAGTTATGTAACCTCATCAGATGGTAATGATTAAAATCATGAGCTGATGTTTATAACACCTCAGAATAGCGAGCCCAGAATAGGAACATAAAACACCCATCAAAGATTACAGTAGTCCACCTGTACATTATCACCAACCACACATGCGATGGATACAGTCTGATTATGGCGCAGATAAGAAGGTGAGAGCTTGCCCTATTATAGGCTGAGTGGTGGTACGGAACACTCTCATGGAGACGATAATGGGACAAGCACTGTTGACCCCTGTAGCAATGCAATGGGCTCCCAGGGACCCAGGCACGGTGTCTGTCTGTGGGCCTGTAATGCTGCAGCCCTCGCCCAGCCAGCGGAGCCTCTGCTGTGGCTGGATGTGACAGCCTTCTCCACCCCTCCCCAGGGTCCAGCCACCAGAGGATCAACCGTGCTTAGAGCTGCCCAGGCAGCCCGACTAGCAGGGGAACAAGCCGGGCTTTGAGGAGACCGCTGCCAGTCAGACAGGGAGCCCCAGGTCTCCAGCCCTCCGGGGTTAACCTCTCAGGCTGCCAAGCAAAATACTGCAAGAGGCTCATAATTACACACACAGTCAAAGGGCATGTGTAATTTCCAGAGCTATTTACACAGTTGAGAAGGCCCCCTCGAGATCTGCCAGGAATAGACCGAATCAAGATAGTAAGGTGGTCTCCATTGAATATGCCCACTGTAATTTAAGAAGGACATTGACTGTTCTCAGATTAGAAGTCATTTGTGATCGTAGGACCTGTGTACTGTCTGTTTCAAAAAGCAGTGGCTTTTATGCGAATGAAAAAGTCTGAGGGCCATGATAGTCTCAGCCTGAATAATGTGTCAATTTTCAGGACTATAAAATAATGAATCAAGTTCATCCCTAATTACATGATGTCAAGAGCAGTTGTCATGTGTGCAAATGAGTCTATCATACATCCTCCTCCTAAAACAGAAAAGTGAATACTCATAATTCAACTTCCCAACAGAGTGGGCTGGGCGTGAGGTGTTGCTGTTAAGCTGGCATTGGCCCTGCCTCTGGCCCAGCCTCTGGCCCTGGCCTGCTGTGGTGTGAGGATGAGTATGTGCAGTGGGACTGAGAGTGTATAAATAGCAGTGCAGAGCTGTACCTCCTACCTGGTCCGTGCAGAGGCCCCAGGGGAGCCAGGAGTGCTCGGGGCCCCTGCAGCCTCTAACCCGCACAGCTGTTCACCAGGTCCAGAGTTTCTCCAGAGCCCACCGCTTCCCCCTGCAATGGGGACCGCCAGCCGGGGGGCATGGAGCACTAATAATAACAACATCCAACATGCAGAGACCAGGTCAGGCACTCCATGACCCTCCCCATCACAGTGCTGGAGACTGGACAGGAGCCAGGCAACAGCCCCATGCTGCAGCCCAGGAGAACCCGGCAGGGAGGGGGAGGAAGGGGATCTGTGGGTGGCTACAGCTCAGAGGTCTCCTTTCACTTCCTGCTCTATATACTATTTCCTTACAACAGGGCTCCAGGTCAATCTCCAACAAATTCACAGACTTCTAGGAGAATCTAAATATTTGTTTGTATTGATTGTTGAGGAAAATGTCATTCCAGTTGACATTGCCACTAATCTTCATGGTAAAACGACTTGGACATGTGAACACCTGCAGATGAGGTAAGAAAAATACATGATTTCGCACCGGAGAGACGGAGGCCTGAGTAGGACAAGTTCATCTCCGCCGTGGACTAATGGCCGTTTGCTTCTCCTCCACACTATGTGCTGCTGTATTTGTGGCACACACAAAGGCACAGCAGTGAGGCAGGCGGAAACCGCTGCCTCTGTGGCTCTTTCAGAGCCAATGGATCCTTAATTACAGTCCTCCTCTACAGAGTCTGGCTGCACCTTTCAGCGGGAGGCATCCTGTAGAAAGGATACCGCTAATGCCTCCAACTTAGCCTCCTGCCAGAACTGGTCTCCATATTCTGGAGCTCTGGGCCCATCAGGATACAGACCCAGCCCACTCACAACACAAAGAGCAAGTGGGTGAGCTGCTACTGCAACAGTAACTGAAGTCCTACAAGGTGGTCGTCTCGAACGGCTCCAAATATAGAGCTCTGAAAGTATTAAAGACGTAGGGGAGCCAGCTAAGGTGTAGGAGGATGGTATGACCATTCGCATGTCTATGAACAATGAAATGACACATTCCTTCTCTAGAATAACACTTCTGGTTTACAAAGCCAATAATAAAGCAGTGTTTGTTATGTTCAAGTGGTTGGAGTCCAAACACTGACGTTTCACTCGAGGCAGGTCTGATATGGTTTCTCACACACGCCACGCAAGAGGGAATACTTGGCCCTAATTAGAACAGAGCATCTGGCAAATGTCAGCGTCTTCTCGCAGCATAGGCAACATTCCTATTTACTTACTAAGCTGGGGTTCAGCTCGAAAATTCACTGGGAGCTTCAGAACGTTTCAGACAGGGAGTGTTCCTACTTCGATCTTATTGTGAGTGCCATACAGAATGGAATGGCATCTCATCTTACTTTCCCCTGGTTTTATTAACAGGGATTTAGATATTTTTACTGGTGAGTTAGAACAACCCTTACAGAAAAAACACATGAATTTCACGTGAACACGTGATTTTATGTGAAGTTAATGTGATAACGTGAAGCTTCATGTGATAACATGAAACTACACGTGACAGCACTTGTAGAAACATGATCTCATGTGAAATAAATGTGACATGGGGATGCAACATTTTAACATGCGATACCATGAAACATGAAAACCCATGTATCAAATGTAATTGAGAATATTTTATTTTAAAAAGGCATAACTGACATTAATTCAACGTAAACAGTGATGGTCTCGTAAGCAGGTTTTGTCTAGTTCCCAGATGTTCCAGGGACGTTCCCAAGAACGTTTTTAGGACATTCTTAGAATGTTGTGTCACGGTCCCCTGGAGGTTTTTGTTTAGTTGCGGTGAAAATACAATAAATCTACAACAAGTTACTGTACTTTAACAGCTAAATTAAGGTGATAATGTTAATGAACAGTATACCGCTGTATGCTGATTACTTGTGAGTCAACCTTCCTGCTGCGCCATCAGGTTTGTGGGCATAATGGAGATTTGACTGGTACTGTAAGTATAGCCAAAGTTTGGACACACCTACTCATTCAAGGGGTTCTCTCTATTTTTACTATTTTCTACATTGTAGAATAATAGTGAAGACATCAAAACTACAAAATAACACATATGGAATCATATAGTAACCAAAGAAGTGTTAAATAAATCAAAACATATTTTATATGAGATTCTTCAAAGTAGCCACCTTATGCCTTGACAGCCTTGCACTTTCGGCATTCTCTCAACCAGCATCATGAGGGAATCACCTGGAATGCATTTCAATTAACAGATGTGCCTTGTTAAAAGTTAATTTGTGGAATTTCTTTCCTTCTTAATGCGTTTGAGCCAATCAGTTGTCTTGTGACAAGGTAGGGTTGGTATACAGAAGACAGCCCTATTTGGTAAAAGACCAAGTCCATATTATGGCAAGAACAGTTCAAATAAACAAAGTAAAACAACAGTCCATCATTACTTTAAGACATGAAGGTCAGTCAATGCGGAACATTTCAAGAACTATGAAAGTTTCTTCAAGTGCGGTCGCAAAAACCATCAAGCGCTATGATGAAACTGTCTCTCATGAGGATAAATTCATTAGTGTTAACTGCACCTCAGATTGCAGCCCAAATAAATCCTTCAGTGAGTTCAAGTAAGAGACACAACTCAACATAAACTGTTCAGAGACTGTGTGAATCAGGCCTTCATGATTGAATTGCTGCAAAGAAACCACAAAGAATAAGTGACTTGGTTGGGCCAAGAAACACAAGCACTGGACATTAGACTGGTGTAAATCTGTCCTTTGGTCTGATGAGTCCAAATGTACGATTTTCTGTTCCAACCGCCGTGTCTTTATGAGACATAGGGTAGGTGAACGGATGATCTCTGCATGTGTGGTTCCCACCGTGAAACATAGAGGAGGAAGTGTGATGGTGTGGGGGTGCTTTGCTGGTGACATCGTCTGATTTATTTAGAATTCAAGGCACACTTAACCAGCATGGCTACTACAGCATTCTGCAGCGATACGCCATCCCATCTGGCTTTCACTTGGGACTATCATTTGTGTTTCAACAGGACAATGATCCAAAACACTCCTCCAGGCTGTATAAGGGCTACTTGACCAAGGAGAATGATGGAGTGCTGCATCAGATGACCTGGCCTCTACAAACACCCAACCTCAACCCAATTGAGATGGTTTGTACTGCAGGGTGAAAAAAAAGCAGCCAACAAGTGCTCAGCATATGTGGGAACTCCTTCAAGACTGTTGGAAAAGCATTCCTCATGAAGCTGGTTGAGAGAATGCCAAGAGTGTGCAAAGCTGTCATCAAGGCAGAGGGTGGCTACTTTGAAGAATATAAAATATATTTGGATTTGTTTAACACTTTTTTGGTTTCTACATGATTCCATATGTTATTTCATAGTTTTGATGTCTTCACTATTATTCTACAATGTAGAAAATAGTAAAAATAAAGAAAAACCCTTGAATGAGTCGGTGTGTCCAAAGTTTTTACTGGTACTGTATATTGCCAACAGGGTTGGGGAGTAACGGATTAGATGTAATCCGTTACATGTAAGGGATTACAAAAAAAATGTAACGGAATCTGTTACTTTACCAGCAAAAATATTGTAATCGGATTACAGATACTTTTGAAAAACTACTTTGAGGATTACTTTTAAATTCAGAAAGGATGTTTGTGAAAAAACAGAAGTGTCAAAGATTTTTTCTCATTCTCAATGACATTCAAATCAGCATTGAAAAAAGACGCAAGTTTAAGTTTGTTCCACCTGAGCGAGTCTGACCACAAGTCAGAGGCCACTATGATGACACACCAAATGTATTTGATGGATCGTGGGAAAAGAGCAGGAATAGGCTTTTGTAGGCTACAGTCCAAGCTATGTCTTCCAATGGTATGGCTGCTGTCGGCATCCAAGATTATCCAACTTGAATAAATGCTTGGAGGTAAGGATGACAGCAGTGGTGTAGTTTACGGCGTTACCGATATCACTTATTATTGATATCTACATAGTGCACTGATGTGAATCACACTGCTGCTCTCATATATCCAGGGTTGGGTAGGTTACTTTCTTAATGTAATTCGTTACAGTTATTAGTTATCTGTACAAAATTGTAATCAGTAACGTAACTTTTTAGGCCTATAGCAGGCGCATTAAGAAGCCTGAAGGAGGAGAGATTACTAGAAACTAACTCTGTTTACCCTAGCTGCTTGGATAGCTGATGTTTAAAGTTAGTGAGGGAAATATAAGTCTCCAGCTTCAGCAATTTTTGCAATTCGTTCCAGTCATTGGCAGCCGAGAACTGGAACGCGGCCAAAGGAGGTGTTGGTTTTGGGTATGACCAGTGAGATATACCTGCTGGAGCGCGTGCTACAGGTGGGTGTTGTTATCGTGACCAGTGAGCTGAGATAAGGTGGAGATTTACCTAGCATAGACTTATAGATGACCTGGAGCCAGTGGGTCTGGCGACGAATATGTAGCGAGGGCCAGCCGACTAGAGCATACAGGTCGCAGTGGTGGGTTTGTATAAGGGGCTGTGGTGACAAAACAGATGGCACTGTGATAGGCTGCATCCAGTTTGCTGAGTAGAGTGTTGGAAGCTATTTTGTAGATGACATCGCCGAAGTCGAGGATCGGTAGGATAGTCAGTTTTACTAGGGTAAGTTTGGCGGCGTGAGTGAAGGAGGCTTTGTTGCGAAATAGAAAGCCGATTCTAGATTTGATTTTGGATTGGGGATGTTTAATATGAGTCTGGAAGGAGAGTTTACAGTCTAGCTAGACTCTAGCCAGACACCTAGGTAATTGTAGTTGTCCACATATTCTAAGTCAGAACCGTGCAGAGTAGTGATGCTAGTCGGGCGGGCGGGTTCGGGCAGCGAACGGTTGAAAAGCATGCATTTAGTTTTACTAGCGTTTAAGAGCAGTTGGAGGCCACGGAAGGAGTGTTGTATGTCATTGAAGCTCGTTTGGAGGTTTGTTAACACAGTGTCCAAAGGGCCAGATGTATACAGAATGGTGTCGTCTGCGTAGAGGTGGATCAGGGAATCACCCGCCGCAAGAGTGGCTGTTATGTGTGTGGCTGTTATGAAAGTGAACTATGTGAGTAAGATCAGGAGTGTATTCATTCAGCTGATTCTGTTGAAAAACATCTAAGCCATGTCTAAGCCAGGAGAGGGAATTAGTTTAGAATTTTAAGACCCCTTTAAGTAGCAAAAAATTTGATGAACATTTTGATTTTGCCTTACTGCTATTAGCCCATACAAACGCATTGAATAACATATTTACTACATGGAACAACAGATTGTCCCCCCCAAAAAAATCTAAAGGAAGTTTGTTCTGAAGTCTCTGTTCTATAAGAAAGATCATATATATATATATATATATATAAAAAACATGTATTTACCCCTTATTTCTGGCACTAAACAGTCTCCATACTTCCATTCATTTTTTCAACTGGGGACCTTCAGACGAGTCTTGTGAGGCCTGACATGTATGTGTTCGTGAGAGTCTCACCTTTCCACAGAGGGGTCATGTTAATGTGTAGCCCAAACTGTTCGGACTCTACAGACAGAAGTTGTCAGATCAGCTGTATCGACTGTAGACGAGTCCCAAGACGCTTGTGGGGGTCGTACGGCAAAACAGAGAACACCATCGTGTTCATGAGAGTCTCGACCATTCGGACACTCCAGACAATTTTGTGAGAAGACCGACTTCCGGGATGCCTCATGGTCTGACAAACATCACTCTAGCACCTTTCACCGCAGATGTGGAAGTGCGACATAGACGGATGCGGTAGATTGAGACACATCCAATGCGAAAAAACTAAAACAAATACAGAATCTCTAGCTTAAACTGACAGATTTTGATGGGGATTTGTGTTATTGTGCTAATTACATTTCCGCGGGGGTGCAGACATCAACCTTAGGGGGTTGAACGGAAGCAAATGGAACCAAAACGGGGATAAACATACCTGAATTTGTCCAATAGAAACTCTCGTTTGCAACTGTTGGACTAATGACTACACCCTAGATCAGCTAGATGCAGGCAAGAGTGTGCAAGGCGGTATGGAATGTGTCACTGTCTGTCACCTTGATTACTCAAATTGTTCTCTTGACCTGTGCACCTACGATATAAACTTTCATTCATAGGCTAGGTTGTAGTAACCTCATGACGGGTACAGGGAAAATGTTTTATAACCTATCGCTGTTACATTGAGCTGGGTGAATGGAATATGAATGGTCATCCAATATGCTGTAGTAGAAATAAGGCCATTCTCATTTTTGAAAAAAAGAAACACCCTATTCTTAAAAGGCACTGACTGCCACTGCTTCATAGGCACCTTCCTAACAAACTTCCCACTATGTTGTTCCAAAGATAAACATGGAAAAGAGTATGTCCACAGAGTAACACTTCCCTGCAGCCAAACCCAATATCTTATTCACATCTTGTGGTTCAAGCCAGTGGTCCAAACTGAGCACATCAGTACATGAGAAAAACAGCAATTGAACTCTGCAAACAGTCTGCCCTCTATAGCCTGTTGTGTTGCCTATGACCTGGGTATTTACATATCCACCTTAATAGAGAGTGCACTTGTACTTAACAATCTGTCTCCTGAGATAGGTCTCGCCTGTTATTAAGAAAGTAATTTGTATTGCACCACAGTTGTCAGTGTTTATGATCTTTCTTATATTTGGCACTCCAAAAACATTTGACTGTGTCTCACTTAATACACAGGATAAACATGTTATAATTAGGTTATGCCTCCACGGAACAGTCTATGACCTTTATATGGGAAACTTCTGTAAATGTTTGTTATCAATTAGTAATGAAGATGCATGACAACACTCTTTACCATAAACATCTACCAGGTTGAATTTATGCCAGGCTCCATTAGAAACACACATAAAAGGGTGCAATAAGACAGGAGTTGAGAGGAGGTGCCCTGTCCTGTGGAGCGACTTCTGTAGAACACAGAATAGACCTGATACCATCTCAATGTGACTCCTCCTAGCCCCCCCCCCCCCCCCCCCCATCATAACTCCAGATAGTGCTGCACCAATTACAGCCTAATGGGACAGTTTTAATTAGAAAACTACATTGAGCAAGTATTTGCTTCTCCTCCACCGCCACAACATGGCTCATTTAAGAGATTAATGCTCAGGCCCTGGATGGCTGTACAGTTAAGGAAGCCATTCCTCCCCAGATCCAAACATAATTCCTAATATTTCAAGGCCACTTCCTGGCTGATTTTATCATGCCACACATGGCAACATGTACCCCCGCATCCAGTAAATGAAAGCCAAATGTCACCACTCCGGTTCAAATCATTAATGACCACACATGTTCAGTCTATTAGCATCTGATTGTTTACATTGGTTCAAGTCCATTTAAAAAGTGGAACATTAACCAAGAGGAAAAAGCAACAAAAAAAAAAGATAATAAATGAGTACATCGGACGACGCCGACAAAAAAAAACTATTCAAGCCGTGCTGCCAGGTCAAGACAAAGTGGTCTTTGGGGTTTGAAACGGGATCTTTATCGAGCTGTGATACAGGAAAGGCTTGTTTAGATCTTCAGCACTACCAACATACATCACCGGCGACAAAAAAAGAACAAGTCCTGCACTGGAGCTGTTCAATCACGGTCAATCATTAGAACTAAATCCAATGCACACCACTGATTTTCTGTACGGTCGTTCAAATAGGAATTCAGTTTAACAATACAATTCTGTTTTTCAATGTTTTTCTTTTCTTCATATTCTAAACCCCTCAGTATGGACGCTTCCAATGACGTCTTGGCAGTTTAATCACAATAACATATTCAACGCAGATGTAATCACAAAATGATGGAATTATGAACATGTTTCCAATATTTTCCAAACAGATCCTGACGGTATGGATAGCAATCCATCAGCCTTCACAGATGCATTTTTCAAATATTCAGTTATTGAACTTGTGTCGGCCACCCGTTTGTGTCATTCAATACCAATCAAATAACTTTATTTATGACTTTGTATTTCTGCTGACACAAACTACATGTCATTTACTGAAATAAAGACAATGTGCACTGCCTGCACCATCTTTGCATGTTTATGGATAATGTGAAGCAAGCCACATGCACAGTGGTCTCCAGGGACGTCTACTGTGATCAACACCACTACTTTCATCACATCCTTTACTTGAGCAAATGACCATATCAGGAGCATGATCTCAACCAGTCGAAGACCTGCAATCATGCTTTTTCTGGCACACAATTAAAAGATGTCGTCAAACCTAGCTTCTTTTACAGTGTTTTGGTTCTGCTTGTCAGCGCAACAAACATTATCTTAAAGAGGCCTCATTTAGCAAAGAAAGCAACTGACCAGGTTCAATGATGGCGACGGGGGCCCGGGCTATGTGGGTAACCGAGGAGCACAATAGGACTGGAACACGATAAGGAGGACAAGGGAGGGAGGAGGGGGGCACCAACATGCCTCCCTTTCACTCTCCTGGGAATCCAGAGGCTAAGACGTGGCTTAGACATCGGGGTTCTTCAACACAGGTATCATGTTCCTCAGGTCCTTCAGTACAGCTGGGAGGGGTCCAAAACTCCCTGTCTGTCTCAGTGGAGGGATAGGGAGGCGCCATCAGGTAACCGTAGCAGACAACCTGCATGCCAACAGGTGAAACCAGAGACTTAAAGTCTAGCTTTATACTGTCCACTAGTCATCAATAATAAGACCCATTTCTGGCCCATGCACAATGCACACACCAAATCAGCCTTTGTTAACACAACAGAAATGATAAGCACGTATTTAATTGAAAACCTCCATAGAAAATGCACACACATAATGCATGCACTATATACATATACAGTGCATTCAGATCCCTTGACTTATTCCACATTTTGTTACGTTACAGCCTTATTCTAAAATGTATTAAATAGTTTTTTCCCCTCACCAATCTACACACAATACAAAGCGAAAACAGGTTTAGTTTTTTTTTTTTAAATGCTTATATATAAAAAAATGAAATACCTTATTTACATAAGTATTCAGACCATTTGCTATGAGACTCGAAATTGAGATCAGGTGCATCCTGTTTCCATTGATAATTATTTAGCTGTTTCAACAACTTGGAGTCCACCTGTGGTAAATTTCATTGATTGGACATGATTTGGAAAAGCACACACCTGTCTATATAAGGTCCCACATTTGACAGTGCATGTCAGAGCAAAAACCAAGCAATGAGGTTGAAGGAATTGTCCGTAGAGCTCCGAAACAGGATTGTGTCGAGACGCAGATCTGGAGAAGGGTACCAAAACATTTCTGCAGCATTGAAGGTCCCCATGAACATAATGGCCTCCATCATTCTTAAATGGAAGAAGTTTGGAACCACCAAGACTCTTCCTAGAGCTGGCCACCCGCTCAAACTGAGCAATCGGGGGAGAAAGGCCTTGGTCAGGTAGATGACCATGGACCCGATGGTCACTGACAGTGCTCCAGAGTTCCTCTGTGGGGATGGGAGAACCTTCCAGAAGGACAACCATCTCTCCACTAATCAGGTCTTTATGTGGAATGAGTAGGTTTACCCTGGAATGAGTAGGTGTCCAAACTTTTGACTGGTATATACAGTTGAAGTCTCTAATATTCAAATTAAGCATCCTATTGCTTGTCCTCATTGATCCAACCTTATCAGTATACAGTTGAAGTCAGAAGTTTACATACACTTAGGTTGGAGTCAATAAACTCTTTTCAACCACTCCACAGATTTCTTGTTAACAAATTATAGTTTTGGCAAGTCGGTTAGGACATCTACTCTGTGCATGACAAGTAATTTTTCCAACAATTGTCTAAACAACAGACTATTTCACTTATAATTCACTGTATCATAATTCCAGTGGGTCAGAAGTTTACATACACTAAGTTGATTGTGCCTCTAAACAGCTTGGAAAACTCCAGAAAATGATGTCATGGCTTTAGAAGCTTCTGATAGGCTAATTGGCATCATTTGATTCAATTAGAGGTGTACCTGTGGATGTATTTCAAGGCCTACCTTCAAACTCAGTGTCTCTTTCCTTGACATCATGGGAAAATCTAAAGAAATCAGGAAAAAAATTGGAGACCTCATCAAGTCTGGTTCATCCTTGGGAGCAATTTCCAAACGCCTGAAGGTACCACGTTAATCTGTACAAACAATAGTACGCAAGTATAAACACCATGGGACCACGCAGCCGTCATACCGCTCAGGAAGGAGATGCGTTCTGTTTCCTAGAGATGAACGTACTTTGGTGCGAAATGTGCAAATCAATCCCAGAACAACAGCAAAGGACCTTGTGAAGACACTGGAGGAAACAGGTACAAAAGTATCTATATCCACAGTAAAACGAGACCTATACCGGGGTGGCAGCATCATGTTGTGGGGGTGCTTTGCTGCAGGAGGGACTGGTGCACTTCACAAAATAGATGGCATCATGAGGAAGGGAAATTATGTGGATATATTGAAGCAACATCTCAAGACATCAGTCAGGAAGTTAAAGTTTGGTCGCAAATGGGTCTTCCAAATGGACAATGACCCCAAGCATACTTCCAAAGTGGTGGCAAAATGGCTTAAGGACAACAAAGTCAAGGTATTGTAGTGGCCATCACAAAGCCCTGACCTCAATCCTATAGACAATTTGTGTGCAGAACTGAAAAAGTGTGTGTGAGCAAGGAGGCCTACAAAGCTGACTCAGTTACACCAGCTGTCAGGAGGAATGGGCCAAAATTCACCCAACTTATTGTGGGAAGCTTGTGGAAGGCTACCTGAAACGTTTGACCCAAGTTAAACAATTTAAAGGCAATGCTACCAAATACTAATTGAGTGTATGTAAACTTCTGACCCACTGGGAAAGTGATGAAAGAAATAAAAGCTGAAATAACTCACTCTACTATTATTTCACATTCTTAAAATAAAGTGGTGATCCTAACTGACCTAAGACAGGGAATTTTTACTAGGATTAAATGTCAAGAATTGTGAAAAACTGAGTTTAAATGTATTTGGCTAAGGTGTATGTAAACTTCCGACTTCAACTGTGTGTGAGTGAGATATATATATAAATAAACAAAATTACCTAAGATGGGCTCGTCACCGGGAGAACCTGGTATGTCCCCTTAATATTTCAATTAATTGCACCTGAATGGTTGATTGACTGCAGAAGGAGAATAACATGCGATAGAGATGTCCAATAACATTACAGAGAAGTCTGGATGTCTCTTTTGCTAAACATGATTATCACAACAACCCCAATAGGTCCATTTTAACACAGTGCATGGGACAAGATCTGATTCCTAAACTGTATGTAATACAATAGACCCTGGTCAGAAAATAGCTCCACCTTGTCTCTCGTCGACCACACCCGAATACAGAAACATGCTTACTGTTCAATAGAAAGTCTGATTTGTCATCTCTTTTCAAGAGTGTAAATGTGGTTAGTGGTTTTGAGAGACATGAGTGCACTAAAGCAACACTTGTCATTGTAACATGTTATCAAGCAAGCCCTTAGAAATATCTTCGTATGCTCCCTGCTGACTAGATGTCAACAGCCTTGCATCAATCTGAGCCACATTCACTCCTAAACTCCCCAGCACTATAACCTACTACAGGCAGGTTCACTGAGGGACTGGGCTCCCCTGATTTGAATGGCAGAGTTCTAGGGAAGTAATTGGGCTTCTGTAAACATCACTGTGTGGTCTGGTCTGGAGGGAGGCATGGGGTCCCAGTCCCACAGCATAACCCCCCCCCCCCCCCCCCTCACTCTGACAACATCACAGAAGGCCTGTAAAACTGTCCAACAGCACGGCGACAAGTCCCAACACGAAGTCAGAACTCAAGATGTCAGCAACCACTATTCCCCAATAAAATGAAGCCAATCTCTCAGCCGTCTGTTCGTCTTCTACCGTAGCTAAATATTCACATCATTAAAGAAAAATACATGGTCTGGTCTCCGACAGTGAAACGACACCCCTGGTGGCCACGCGTGGATTGAATCAATCCAAATCCGAGCTGGTCAAGTATTCAGGGGGGGGGGGGATGAATTAATCTGGAAACCTTGATTTAGCGACAATGTGCAAAAGTATCCAGAGATGGCTATTCATCACAGCGCTCTGGACAAGTGGGCAATGCAGAGGCAAAGAGGTTTTAAATTGAAAACCATAACGCTCATTAGCTCAACACTCAGCCTAAAGGGCAATCAGAAGTTGCATTAGCCACAAGAGGGTGCCTGAACAAAATTATATCTGTAAATTGATTAGACTAAATGGAGTAACTGATATTGTATAAATGCATATTCAGCCCAGTTGAACTCCACACTGTGCTTAAAAGTACAATTGATCTGGTAAATCAGGATGCAGTTAACAGTAGGAATACATGAAGTTGAATACGGTAGTTTACCAAAACATTGAGAAAAGAATAATTGTACATTGTACCAATAACAGTACAATAGTAGCTACCGGTACAATAATCATCACAGTGCAATAATTATTGCACATAATACACATTGTCCCAATAACAGTAGAACATGTGAATCTGAAATGACACTTCAGAACAGCATCAATGAATAGGTCAACCCAATTGATCAATGTACAAAAAACATGTCATTTATTTCAGTATGAAGTGCTTAAAAACAAACACGTCTTCAGGAAAAAGCTAGACAGATATTTTAGGGGGAAAAAAGAATCACTATCTCTGTTATTCTCTATATCAAAAGGAGGCATGTTCTGCACAGCCAGACCGTACGGATGGTGTTCCTATCACCTGTGAATGATTACCAATCACTAAATCTCACACAGCGTGATTACACACATGGGACACAGTGGGCCTTCCCCAGGCAGCCAGCCAGCTGCACAGCGCTGCTCAACCTCTACTGTATATCTAGGACCATCAGTGGGAAGAGAAGGAGATGGGGCCAGGGTGGGGGGGGTTGTGTTACAGGGGGTAGGCAGGGCCGACATTAGGCCCCCTGGATCAGGTCTGTGCTAGCCTCTCAATGACTCTCCTGTAATCGGCCAGCACCTCCTGGTAGCTTTTCTCCAGCTCCTCCTGTTGCAGCGCCGTGTCCATCTGACTGATGTGGGATGCCAGCTCCTCTGGCCGCAGACACTTCATCATCTTGGTCAGCTCCCGCTGGTTCTTCTAAGCACGCAATAAACACATACACTGGTTAATGCACTGCGTTTGTGTAAAATCCCTGGGCTTGTTTCCCCAAAAACGTTGCATTATTAGCTTGTTAGCCAGGTTTTTCTATTGAAGCAAAACAAAAATGCTGTATGGTATTTTGCAAACGTGACGGTTAAGTTTTGATTGCAATTAGCAGCAGGGAATCTTACATAATGCACGTTCAACTGACAAGAGCAAGTTAATATTGTTCCTCCTCTAGGTCCTCATATTGCAGACCTGACTGCATCTCATTAGTGTCTTAAAACCAAATAGTCAGAGGGGAAGCAAAGGATTCTGTAATTGAGTCTGCAGGAGTGCTGAAAGCTTCTGGACATGAACCAAGAGTCCTCACTCATGTATTTTGGGGCCAGTGCAAAAAAGTTCCCACTCTCTTGGGAATCAGGGGAAGAGAAGTTGAGCAGAGACGTGAAATTCTCCACACATTCACAGAGAGGAGGACTCCGCTGAGCTAACTACAAACCAAACCTCCCCAAAAACAAAACAGCCTGCTGCATCTGGCTGCCAGATCTCTCCTCCACTCCACAGCCAGTCTCCCAAGGAATTCCTACTTCCTTTTTCATCACACACTTTTTTCCCTCCGCAGATATTGGCCTTTTTCAAGACATGTGGTTACACTGCTGACAGCAATCCTCTAATGCAGAGATCATGAATGAGTATACTTTTTTTCCCCTTTATGAAAATGTACACACTCACTACTGTAAGTCGCTCTGGATAAGAGCGTCTGCTAAATTACTAAAATGTAAAATCATCGACTAGACTCAGCAGCGGGCAGTCTTTCTTGAGCAGACGGTCAGGGAGCCTGAACATAATTACAAATCATTTGTAGACTGCAAATTGACCTCAAGAAGCCCAAACAGACATAAGTCACTTTACCCCTACCTACATGTACATATTACCTAAATTACCTCTACTGCTTACATTTGTATATGATCACGCGTCTCTCTATTAGGCGTGGGAATAGTTGGGAACAACATTTCCAAAATTAAAATCAAATTTTTTATAATAATATATATATTTTTAGTCCAACGCTGAATTTTTTAGAATAAATAAAAAGACCCGCGGGGAGGGGGACAAATTCGGCACGCGGGCCACCAGTTGAAGAACCCTGCTGTAACGGCTGATATGCTGGGTTTCAATGAGACACTCAAATTACATGTCATGGAACATACATATGTAAATCAATGTTATCCTGTAAATACAAAATTAGTAACAGTTTGTCTAATCAAATTTCAAAAAGCACAGTAAGAATGCTAATATGAAACTTGTACTATTTGGCAAGCAGATTCTTTAACTGCTTGAATGTGTGCTGTTAGCAACCTACTTCCACCTAAATTACTCCTCCCTCCTAATGACATGCAAATCCTGCATAATGACACTGCTCTGAATAGAACTGAATCCTGGGGTAACACTACTGTGGAGGCCTGTCGTGCTCCATTGTATCTTCAATAATAAGCATTTGGTACTCCAGACATTTTCCTGCAACTGGGGAATAATCGTTCTCCTGATTCTAGAAAAGTAATGGAACATAAGTTACAAGACGCAACAAGAAGTAGCTCTAAGCAGATAAAGTGTGCGTCATATTCTTGGCCTCATCCTTGGCCATTTCTGAAACCATGCTAATGCATTGTGGGTAGTCATAAGTCATCAAACACTAAATATTTTGGAAAAGCGTGGTATAAATCAGTTAATGGGTGGATTCTACGCCAGAGGAAAATATTTTTGGTATCTCAGCATGTTCTGGCAATTCTCACATAGAAACTTAATTGGGAGGAAGGATGTTTGAAATGCTTTTTACATTTGTATCAAACCATTTCTTTGAAAATCATGATGAAAGTGGCCATTTTAGGTCCTTTTTAGACCTATACATGCCTCCTGTAAGACCCTATGAACCATACATTATACAGACACCATCTTGGTTTCATTATACTCCTTATAGTGTGTTCTAACTTAAGGAGTATGTCGAGATTCTTAAAGACAAATGTTCACATTCATTTATTCAACATTAAAAATATTAATATTGCATAACGAGCCTTTTAGATTTTGTTAATTTTTAAGACATTGTTTGGAACAATATACAAATACATCAAATTTCCGGAGCGGGCTATGAAGTTATGATACATTTTATGAGCACCACCAACACAGTGAATGGGAAAATGGATTCAAAAGGGAACTCCCTGTGCTGATGATTTGCAATCTTAAAGGAGGGCTGTGATTGGTTAATGACCTACAACAGGGGTATTCAACTCTTACAGTATGACGTCCAGAGCCTGCTGGTTTTCTGTTCTACCTGATAATTAAAATTGCACACACCTGGTTCACCCAGGTTTAAAGCAGTCCCTGATTAGAGGGGAATAATGAAAAAAATGCAGAACTGGCTTCGAGCTCCAGAGTTGAGTTTGAACGACCTATGTAATTTTCTATGTATAAATGGGTTATATAATTAAAAATAACAGAGAGCCACTCTGGACATGTGATGCGTTTGAAGAGTATATTGTTACAAACAATATGTCTAAAAATAAGACAAATCAAAAAAGGATAGTTGAGAGATATTCATATTTATGTTAGATAAATGTGTCTTTCAGAATCTAAACATACTCCATATGTTAGAGCACACTATAAGGAGTATAATGAAACCAAGATGTTGTCTGTATCATGTACGGATCATAGGGTCTCACAGGAGGCATGTACAGGTCTAAAAAGGGCCTAAAATGGCCACTTTTATTATGATTTGTGATACAAACGTAAAAAGCATTTCAAACATCCCTTCCTCCCAATGAAGTTCTATTGTGAGAACTGCCAGAACAATCTGAGATGCCAAAAATATTGGACTCGCCCTATTATCAAATTAAATCAACTCTGAATTGATCCCAGGTTATATAGTGCAACTAACAGCCATTCACCACTAATGAAGTCCATAGGGAAACACATAGCCATTACACAGTAGACACAATCTGCTAATTCCATTTGACTAGAAACTAGAGCGCAAGGCTGACACTGCAAAAGGATGGAGGAATGCATTTCACTGGAGAAGCTACGGTCCTTTCTTTCAAACATACCTTGGTCGGGGCAAATAGCCTCTTCTTGACTTCCAGACGGTAATCTCTTGCTTTCGCTTCAACGCTCATGTCCGTCACCCTCAGTCGGAGGATTTCATACACTCAGTAGGGGGGGAAAAAACAGGACAGGGCCATTAGTGCCTTTTAGAACCCGTACAGTCTGTCTCCACAATCATCTAGAAAAGACAAGACGATTTCTTAGCTTGGTCGAGCTATTCAGAACCTTCTTGTACAACGTTGAGGTGCCCGAAGCTTCATGAAAGAGCCATGGCGGAGTGAGAAACAACCATTTGGCAAAAATGAAAACATGACACAGAATAAGTGCAGTAAGATAAGTCAGTGCCCACCCTTTTAAATAAAATGGTACATGTTCCCTCTAGGACTGGAGAGCCTTGGGTTAATGAGTGAGAAAAGTACAGTAATCAAATGTATCCTCCTCTAGGCTCTATGGTTAAAGCTGAGGTTGACCTTGTTAATCTTTAACTTCTCCCTGGCCTCTGTGGCCATGTCGTCACTGAAGCTCAGAGGAAGCTTGTCTGTGGAGAATGACGGCAGCGTTTGGCAGAGCTTGACCAGAACGTAGTCTCGCAGCTTCACGTAGTTCTCTGAGGGGTCTTCAGCTGAAAATAACAGAAAACAATAATTAGACACAAGCTTGAAATTCCATTTAAAAATAAATACATTACATACAATTACATGAAATGTTAGGTATACTCAATTTATGTTTTATCAAACTGTTCACATCAACCACCCCAAGACATCCAAGGCTAGTTTTCAATACAGGCTTATATTCAAATCCCACTGATTCCTGAAACAGTCAAATAATTACGCCATTGTCAGAGTATGATTGTGGCTGCATGTGTCAAGCGCAGTTCTGCGAAAGCTGCTTGCATTGACATTTTACCCAGCTCCCACTGCGGTTTTGAAAAAAAATTCACTACAGAGCAACATGGAGAGGTTTTAAAGCCACCTGGAATAAAAATACCTAAATCCAGCAGTAGCTGGCCTACCTGGTTAAATAAAGGTTAAATAAATCAAATTTAAAAAAATTAAAAGACCAGATTCAAAGTAGAGAAAAATAGACAAGAAAATAGGGATGCTTCTTTGTTATTTTTTAAAAACGAGCTGTCAGCTAAATCTGGTGCAACGCATCACTTCTCATCTCTGAGACTTATGTTTTGTTGTCCCTGGCAAAAAAACTAAAATACAAAATAAATTAATTTCATTTTCCTATGCAAATCAATTATTTGGGTGTAACGGCTTTGTATTTAACCATGTAAATACATGTAATAGTATGTGAAACTCTAGCACAGTTACAGCCTCCTCCCCAAAATGAAACATCTTAAGACATCAACTAATTTTGTGTTACTTACATTAACACACACAGTCTTGTACAGCTAACCTTGTGGGGACACACAATTCAGTCCCATTCAAAATCCTATTTTCCCTAACCCTAAAATCTAACCTTAACCCTAGCTCCTGACCCTAAAACTAACCCGAACACTAATTCTAACCTTAACCCCCAAGAAATAGCATTTGACCTTGTAGGGACTAACAAAACGTCCCCAGTTAGTCACATTTCTGTTTGTTTACTATTCTTGTGGAGACTTCTGGTCCCCACAAGTATAGTTAAACACGTCCACAAACACACACCTGTAATGTCCTGTACTTCAGGCAGATTGCAGTAGAACCTGTGCACTGCCTCCAGCAGCTGGGCTCCATGACCCTCTCCTTGGAACGGCGGCAGGATCAGCATTTGGCTGTTCAGAAGGACACCAGGCCAACATACACAAAGACATGAAAGAACAGCCTTGCTGACCTCTCAGCAAGACCTATCAAACCCCTTGTCATTCACAGAAAAAAGGCAACCTTGTATATGACTGATCAGATCTTGATGTTAAGATAATTATCTGAGAAAGAAAAAGCTCACTTTTGTAATTTATGATAGCATGGAGTAATGTACAGGGCCTTCAGACTTTTTCCACATTTTGTTGTTACAGCCGGAATTTAAAATTGATTAAATGTAGATTTTTCATGGCACTGGCCTACACACAATACCCCATAATGTCAAAGTGGAATAGTTCCCCCCCCCCCCCAAATTAATAAAAAATGAAAAACTGAAATGACTTGAGTGAATTATTCAACCCATTTGTTGGCAGTTGTGGCTGTTTTGCGTAATGTATTGTCTCTACCTTCCTGCCCTTAGTGCTGTTGTCTGTGGCCAATAATGTTTGTACCCTGTTTTGTGCTGCTACCATGTTGTGCTGCTGCCATGTTGTGTTGCCATCATGCAGTGATGTCATGTGTTGCTGCCATGCTATGTTGTTGTTTTAGGTCTCTCTTTATGTAGTGTTGTCTCGCTTGTCGTGATGTGTGTTTTGTCCTATATTTTTTATTTTATTTATTTTTAATCCCAGCCCCCGTCCCTGCAGGAGGCCTTTGGCCTTTTGGTAGGCCATCATTGTAAATAAGAATTTGTTCTTAACTGACTTGCCTAAGTTAAATGGTTAAATAAAAATAAATACAATTGTTATGGCAAGCCTAAATAAGTTCTGGAGTAAACATGTGCTTAAGAAGTCACATAGTAAGTTGCATGGACTCACTCTGTGTGCAATAATAGTGTTTAACATGATTTTTGAATGACTACTTCATCTCTGTACCCTACACATACAATTATCTATAAGGTCGAGCAGTGAATTTCAAACAGATTCAACCACAAAGACCAGCGAGGTTTTCCAATGCCTTGCAAAGAAAGGCTCTTATTTGTAGATGGGTAAAAAATAAAAAAGCAGACATTGAACATCCCTTTTAGCATGGTGAAGTTATTACCCTTTGGATGGTGCATCAATAGTCCCAGTCACTACAAAGATACAGGCGACCTTCCTAACTCAGTTGCCGGAGAGGAAGGAAACAGCTCAGGGATTTCACCATGAGGCCAATGGTGACTTTAAAACATTTACAGAGTTTAATTGTGGTGATAGGAGACAAGTGAGGATGGATCAACAACATTGTAGTTACTCCACAATACTAACCTGACAGATTGAAAAGAAGGAAGCCTGGACAGAATAAAACATATTCCAAAACATGCATCCTGTTTGCAATAAGGCATTAAAGTAATACTGCAAAGAATGTGGCAAAGCAATTCACTTTTTGTCCTGAATACAAAGTGTTATGTTCAGGGCAAATCCAATACAACACATTATTGAGTACAACACTCCATATTTTCAAGCATAGTGGTGGCTGCATCATGTTATGGGTATGCTTGTAATCGTTAACGACTGGAGAGTTTTTCAGGATCAAAAAGGAACAGAATGCAGCTAAGCACAGGCAAAATCCTAGAGGAAAACCTGCTTCAGTCTGTTTTCCACCAGACACTGGGAAATTAATTCACCTTTCAGCAGAACAATAACCTAAAACACAAGGCCAAATCTACACTGGAGTTGCTTACCAAGAAGACAGTGAATGTTCTGGAGTGGCCGAGTTACAGTTTTGACTTAAATCTAATTGAAAAACTATGGCGAGACCTGTAAATGGTTGTCTAGCAGTGATCAACAAGCAATTTGACAGAGCTTGAGGAATTTTGTAAAGAATAAATGGGCAAATGTTGCACAATCCAGGTGTGGAAAGCTCTTAGAGACTTACCCAGAAAAACTCAAAGCTGTAATCGCTGCCAAAGGTGCTACAAAGTATTGACTCAGGGGTGTGAATAATTATGTAAATTAGATATTTCTGTATTTCATTTTCAATAAATTTGCTACAATTTCTAAAAACATGCTTTCACTGTCATTATGGGGTATTGTGTGTACATGGGTGAGAAAATAAATCCATTGAATCCATTCTGAATTCAGGCTGTAACGCAAAATGTGGAACAAGTCAAGGGGTATGAATACTTTCTAAGGCACTGTACTAATGAATTGAAATTGAGGGAGCCCTTTTCACTTGATTATAAGAAACGTAACAAATTGTTATGTCATGTCCATCAATACATCAAACAAAATGCTTATTTACAGGCAAACGCTTTTTTTGTTGTTGAAGATACTGATCATTTTGGCTCCCATATGAGTCAGAGCGGGGTTGGATGGTTGGATACATAAGCCAGTAATTTGAGATTTTTGTAAGACTAGGGAGAGAGAAATATATAATTTTCCTCTCCTTTTTTGTACAAAAGAAAAGGAAGGCACGTGCTCCCATAGTAATTACCTTACACGTGGTCGGGTTTTGTCTGGATACACATAGTAATTATAAACTGTCATGTAGCCAACAGTTGCGAAGAGAGTCTCCCCATCGTTATTGTACTTCTCAAATCTGCAGATAAAACACAAAAGGCAAGCAGGACAATTACAGGCACACTCCAATGCCGCGTCCATTTTCCCCTCTCCATTCTCTGGGATGCTTTTTCCAGTGTCAGCATGCTGGAGCAGCCAGGCCCGTCCCGATCCGTACACCTGCTACAACCTGAATACATTAAGCACTTAATTGGAGGACTGCAACTTAGAAGAGGAGAAGAGGGGTAGAGAGGGGGGAATCGGGGTCCTCCACATCACTTCAGTCCATTTACCCATTGTCACTATAAATAGGTGCCAGGATAAAGAAAACACTGGCAGAGGCTCTTTTTACTGTTTGAGATGTCATTCAGTGTTTCAAAAGACAACCGTGTTCAATTCAGCTCTTGCCCTGAAAAAAATGAATGAAAAGGCTTTTCAACACAAAAGGTGCCTCTTGCCAGATCAACAATTCTCCAATAACCAGGGAAAATATAATCAAACTGGCCTGGTAATTGGTCGCGAGCGCCTCAAAGGAGCCCGTTGTTTCTGAATGAGTCAACGAACGGGTTCGGGGAGAGTGACGTTGGTTAAGGAGGGCACCACTCACACGAGAAAGAAGTCCCAACGATCGTCGTCCACGTCGATAAAGCTGGCCGTCTCAATGAACCACACGGGGAAGGTCTGCAGGCGCTCATGGTAGTCTCGGAATCCAGGGCACAACACGTCCACCTAGAGAACACAGCACATAGCAGGTCTGAGGACAGTCTAAGTCATGATAAATAAGCAGAGCACCCTCCCTTATACGGAAATAATCTGCAAGTCATTCAGGCGACATGGAACGCACTGTTATCTGTATATAATTACATAAAGTACTGTATATTGTAGGACCAAGGACTAGAATGTGAACCTTGTGAATCTGGTAGGTAAAGTCTTCTCCCGCCTCCACATTGTGGACGTGGTATGTGTGAAGCAGGGTGCCGAAGGGTTTGAAGTTGGCCTCCTTCTCCAACAATGAGATGAAGTCGTCCGTGTTGCAGCTGAACTCAGCAGGAATGATCTCCCGGATCTTCCCTTCAACATCATCAGGCTGCAGGGAGGAAAGAACAGGGCTTACTAGAACATGACACAAAGCGACAGCATCTTGTATAAGGGAAAGTAGCCTTGTATTTATATTCCCTTTCTGTAAAAAAAAAAAGTATGCCGATTAGCCAGATAAGTATTTGCTAGGACGAAAACTGCAGTCTTATAACTTTTAAAGTCAATAATGCATTTGAAATAAACGTATTTCTTCAAAATGTAGTACGCGTTTGTTCTTTGATATAGTTGGATCATATAGATTAAACATGTCCAAGGTCTTTATTACAAAAAGACCTTACAGAGCAGAGCCTATCTAGTTTCATGGACTAACTGCTGAAATTGAATAAATCAGGAAATCTGTGGACATTATTTATTTATTTTCCGCTGCCATGTCTAATCACAGTTCCTACTGTTCGGTCATTAGGCTATGCTTCAGCCCTGATTGACAGAGAACACGAGGAATTAAAGTGGAAGAATACATATTTTTGTGCCACAAAAAGGAGAACCATTAGGCAATTAAGACAGTCAGCAGAGCAGAGCCGCCCGCCCCCCTTCCCAACCCCTTGGTGAAAGAGCACTTAATTGAATACATTTACTACTTACGTTAAACCATGAATATTTGATGAAGCCCCCACAATAACGTATTTCTGCATTTCACTGGGCAATAAAATGTAATGAATTGATCTCAACTTAACAAACCTCGGGCATCCATAATAGAGGCCTCTCGTCTAATCCTGGCGAGCGCAACTCAATCAAATGAAAGAGCCTGGCAGACAAAGGGCCCCCCTCCCCCTGGACTTTTTACTCACTAGAATGTGTGGTTGGTTCAGCTGTGATGTTTGCATTGTATCCATTTCCACAAGGATTGACATGAGAACACTTTGTATTAACTTGCTAAGCAGCCCTTTCACACCATTTACATGCACGATGAGCATTAGTTCTATACCGAGACCCTTTCTGCTCGCCATAGAAAAACTGGGAAATTAAGAAGGCCTGAACAAAATGCACTACAAAAGGCTAATACAACACACTGCTAATTCCTCTCCTTTCAGACATCAGCTAATATCCAACTGGAAGTAATGCACCTGCAGCTGAATGCCACTTCACCATTGCAATTGTTCAACTGCATTTCTGAGGAATAAGGATCAGAAATAAAAGGCCATGGACAAACAAGTCATATTGTCCGAGGCACTCTCCGATATACTAGACACTAAATTGCACAATCCTGAATAAAAGAAGCCATAGTTCGGTATAAATGACGTAACAATGAATCTTTAGAAACGCTTTGTTCCATCCGAATGCCTTTTATCGTCGGGATATAATTGATCATGTGTACATATCTTATTTAGGAGTAGTGAAAACGTTTTGAAAGTAAAAAGAACACTAAATCAGATCGCGTTGTCCTTCACAATTCATGGATTTTGCGACTTTACATGTACCTATAGAGCAAATATATTCAATTAGATCTCTCTCAGGACCCAGAGAGGCACTAACTAGGCCTATTTAGTAGGGCCGGGACGACAACAGGGTCGCAAATATTTGTTCCGTGGCAAAAATGAAAACGCAAAGCAGACAACTCTTTGGTCCTTTAAAAACCTTGTGTATGTAACATAGTGTGCTATAGCTTGTGGTCCCGTGTGGCTCAGTTGGTAGAGCATGGCGCTTGCAAAGCCAGGGTTGTGGGTTCATTCCCCACGGGGGGACCAGGATGAATATGTATGAACTTTCCAATTTGTAAGTCGCTCTGGATAAGAGCGTCAGCTAAATGACTTAAATGTAAATAGCTTGGAAAATAAATACATGTGACTGGATGACAACATAATAACGGTTTATTGCCAACATTTTCCAAAGAAGTTAAATCTGCTTCGCGTTTCTTTTGTGTTTTGTTTCCTTGACGTGATACTAACGAGTACCACGATACGGTTATCGTCCCGGCCCTACCCTTTAACCCAACTGTGCCATTTTTCTAAACGTCCAACTTCAATTGAACTTTACATTTGATCACTATCTGCTTAAAAGCTCTTATTGGATTTCTTTGTCATACAAAAAATATCTCCATTGACAATGATTTTGGCTGACTTAAAACGTGAGCTACATATTGCAATAACAATCCAAACATTTGTATATTAACAGCTTTACATTTTAGACTGAGGCTCATATTTGATTTACACATCACTGATGTCCGTTTCAGATTTCCACTAGTGGATACCCAGTACGAAACAATGACTGGAACAAAAACGATGCCCGACTGTGTGGAGTCCATCATTATAGCGTTTGGCTGGTTTAGGGTAAAGGTGATCTCTGACAAGTCTTCCATTAGAGTAGTAGCAGCTGCATGCTGAACTCTGTCCCACAGCTCCCCTCCTCTCCCTCACCAGCTGCACTACACCCAGCCACAGTGAGCATGCACTCACAGACAAACACTCATCAGATGGAGCCTGAACTCTGCTGCTGCTCCCTAACTCTCTACCTCGCACCAGCTGCACTAAACCCTTAACGAGGTGGACACTCGTGGGTCAACGTTGGCCTGGCCGTCATCCTCACTGGAAATTCTTCAGCTTTACATCCGAGTACTGTTTAGTATTGGGAACAGAATAGGCAGTTTGGGAAATGTTTAACGAAGAAAACTACAGAAAAATGAATCAAAACAAAATATTTCACTGATGACTGCTCTGTGTCTATAAAAACAATTGGATTTTCCTGCTGCTATTTGTTCATGTATAATGTTACTACGGTCTATGCACTCAATTAGACAATTGCTTCTCATTGCGACATTCTTTTAATGAATCTACAAGAAAACTTTCAGGTAACACTTGACATTCAGTCTATCCTACTACACCTAGAAATGTAGAAATGCTGTAACTATATTCGGGGAATAAGTTAACATTTTCTTCTTGATATTTTGTAATAATAAAAAAAAACATACAATGACTAAATTACAATGTAACAAAGTGTTAATGCAATGGAGCAATTACAGCTACACTATGTGTAAAGCAAGTGAAGTGTTACTGGCCATCACTTTACAAGGATTTCTTTCAATTGAAAGCACTATACAGATTAGCTACTGACCAGGATAACCTGGTCAGAGGTTCAGAACTGTAATTTGGGTTCGTTCTTATAACCAAGTCCTCCGGTGATACATCTCCCTCCTGACAAAACACACTTATGGGAAACATACCCCAGCAGGACATATTCCACTTCCTGCAGACTATCACAGAGCCACTCAAATCAATGGATAAGCCAAGACCACCCGATCCAACTCTGATCCTTCCCTTTAGAGGGAGGGATAGGATTAGTGCACCAATGGCCCATGGGGCCTATGATAGACTGGGATTAGTCTGACAAAATATGAGATCTCTTACATATCTGCTGCATAATACCACCACTCAGAGGGAGGTTCTGGCTCACTCCAGAAGGCCCACAGAAACATGCACAAAGCAGCCCACAGAAAAGGCTCCAGAAACAGCTCACCTCGAGCTAAAGCAGGCTGGGAAACTGGACAAGTTCCAGAAGAGAAGCTAAGGGTACTGAGGGTGGTTTTTCACTTGACCGGGAAAAACTAAGCTTTCGCGAAGACCCAGAGTTTTCCCTGGTCAGGTCACGTGGCTGAGAAACCCTCACGACATAAGAGTTGGGGTCTATCTCTGAATGGATTATAGTTTGGCAGGACATCTTTTTTTTTTAGGTAACGTCCGTGTTACTGTGCTCGGCTAAAGTGACAAAAAGGCATTTCAAATCAACTTATTTACCTCCACGCAATCAAAGTTTTCTGTGACTCTGGCTGAATATTTAACTTTGAAGAAGGTGATCAGGTTCCCAGCACTGTAGTACAGTTGAATCTGAAGGTCTTTGTATCCAAAAGCCACCTAACTGAGGAGGAAATAAATAAATTAAAACAAAGTGGATAAATAGCTAGTGAGCTCCAAAAGTATTGGGACAGTGGCATTTTTTGTTTGGCTCTGTACTCCAGCACTTTGGATTTGAAATGACACAATGACGATGAGGTTAAAGTGCAGACTATCAGTTTTCATTTGAGGGTATTTTCATCCATATCGAGTGAACCGTATCATACCCCCCAAGACACGCTAACCTCTCACCCATAACAATGATATTTATGCCCCATGTAACTTTCTCACTGATCATTATTCATGATTCATTGAGGATTATCCATAATCATGGTAGCATCCAAATTGTTTAGAAACATATTCTATTCTTATTTACAAAAGAAAAGTGATTCCATTTTGGGCATATAATACATCTGAAACCACCAAAACAAACAGAAAATGCATCCAACAAATATGTAGAGTCACAAGCTTGATGTAGTCATTGTGTGCTATGAATATGGGACCAAATACTTAACTTTTGACTACTTTAAGTGAATTTGTCCCAATAGTTTTGGTCCCCTAAAATGGGGGGACTATGTACAGAAAGTGCTGTAACTTCTAAACGGTCCACTCGATATGGATGAAAATACCCTGAAATTAAAGCTGACAGTCTGCACTTTAACCTCATAGTATCATTTCCAAAAATGTGTCACTGTCCTAATAGTTTTGGAGCTCACTGCAGATGAGTTAGCATTCACATAATTCAGTTCTCAACAGTTCACCGTCGTGCAACCAGCACACAGATTTAGGCCGCTTTCAAGAGTTTTGACGTTGCTGACGCCTGACCGATCTTACCACGCCTGGATAGGCGTTATATATTAGCTAACCATATACTGTATGTTATAGCTATTTGTCAGTCGCTGACAGTCAATGAGGTGGCACGCAACCATTGGTTGTTGCGTCGCCTCAGCTGTGGAACGCGGCCGTAGAGTTCGCATGGAGTTACTGTAATGAGATGCACAGATCTTACTGGCTGAATTATGTTTGATACTCACTCATCACCATAAAGCTGGTGGCTGTACTCTGGATGGAATGTCGTGCTTTCATTATCCACCTCCTCTGCGAAACGGACTGAGAGAAATAGTTGTATTTAATTATTTCAGGAAGAGAGTGTGGTCAATACTCAGTGCAATATTTGATATGTTGACTATGTACAGTGAGGGAAAAAAGTATTTGATCCCCTGCTGATTTTGTACGTTTGCCCACTGACAAAGAAATGATCAGTCTATAATTTTAATGGTAGGTTTATTTGAACAGTGAGAGACAGAATATCAACAAAAAAATCCAGAAAAACGCATGTCAAAAATGTTATGAATTGATTTGCATTTTAATGAGGGAAATAAGTATTTGACCCCTCTGCAAAACATGACTTAGTACTTGGTGTCAAAACCCTTGTTGGCAATCACAGAGGTCAGACGTTTCTTGTAGTTGGCCACCAGGTTTGCACACATCTCAGGAGGGATTTTGTCCCACTCCTCTTTGCAGATCTTCTTCAAGTCATTAAGGTTTTGAGGCTGACGTTTGGCAACTCGAACCTTCAGCTCACTCCACAGATTTTCTATGGGATTAAGGTCTGGATACTGGCTAGGCCACTCCAGGACCTTAATGTGCTTCTTCTTGAGCCACTCCTTTGTTGCCTTGGCCGTGTGTTTTGGGTCATTGTCATGCTGGAATACCCATCCACGACCCATTTTCAATACCCTGGCTGAGGGAAGGAGGTTTTCACCCAAGATTTGACGGTACATGGCCCCGTCCATCGTCCCTTTGATGCGGTGAAGTTGTCCTGTCCCTTTAGCAGAAAAACACCCCCAAAGCATAATGTTTCCACCTCCATGTTTGACGGTGGGGATGGTTTCTTGGGGTCATAGGCAGCATTCCTCCTCCTCCAAACACGGCAAGTTGGGTTGATGCCAAAGAACTCCATTTTGGTCTCATCTGACCACAACACGTTCACCCAGTTGTCCTCTGAATCATTCAGATGTTCATTGGCAAACTTCAGACGGGCATGTATATGTGCTTTCTTGCGCAGGGGGACCTTGCGGGCGCTGCAGGATTTCAGTCCTTCACGGCATAGTGTGTTACCAATTGTTTTCTTGATGACTATGGTCCCAGCTGCCTTGAGATCATTGACAAGATCTTCCTGTGTAGTTCTGGGCTGATTCCTCACCGTTCTCATGATCATTGCAACTTCACGAGGTGAGATCTTGCATGGAGCCCCAGGCTGAGGTGAGATTGACAGGTCTTTTGTGTTTCTTCCATTTGCGAATAATCACAGAAACTGTTGTCACCTTCTCACCAAGCTGCTTGGCGATGGTCTTGTAGCCCATTCCAGCCTTGTGTAGGTCTACAATCTTGTCCCTGACATCCTTGGAGAGCTCTTTGGTCTTGGCCATGGTGGAGAGTTTGGAATCTGATTGATTGATTGCTTCTGTGGACAGGTATCTTTTATACAGGTAAGAAACTGAGATTAGGAGCACTCCCTTTAAGAGTGTGCTCCTAATCTCCGTTCGTTACCTGTATGAAAGACACCTGGGAGCCAGAAATCTTTTTGATTGAGAAGGGGTCAAATACTTATTTCCCTCATTAAAATGCAAATCAATTTATAACATTTTTGACATGCATTTTTCTGGATATTTTTGTTGTTATTCTGTCTCTCACTGTTCAAATAAACCTACCATTAAAATTATAGACTGATCATATCTTTGTCAGTGGGCAAACGTACAAAATCAGCAGGGGATCAAATACTTTTTTCCCTCACTGTATATGAAACACTCAAAGCACCATTTACCAAACAACAAAATGCAGTGCAAGTAGCTACTATCTCCACATCCTAAAACAAAAGAGTTTACACACAAAGCTAAATAAGAAGACGCATGAGACAAACCTAGTTTTAAACAGATTGCTTCGTTGGTGTCACACTTATATTCTGCCAACTTCTTCTCCATTTCGTTCATCCCTGTGGAGCAAAACAAACAGCATTTCTAGCTTAATTGTTTTGTTTATTTATTTGGATCCCCGTTAGCTTTTGCAGAAGCAGCCGTTGCTCTTCCTGGGGTCCACAAAAAACATGACAAGTAACAAAACACTGATACACTAGGAAAAGTCACATTCAAAATACAATGATATAGAAACAACGCAAAAAAAATAATTGTACAAACCAAAAAATGTAAAAAAAATCTAAATGTGTCTGTGTGCCCCTCACAGTACACGTCATTCCATGAGTTGTTTTAAAGGTAATTTTCCTGTCAACTTGAGTAATGGAAGGGAGTTCCATGCGATCATGGCTCTGTATTAAACTGTGCATTGCCGTGAATTCGTTTTGGACTTGAGGAGTGTGAAGGGACCCTTGGTGGCATGTCTTGTGGGGTATGTATGGGTGTCTAAACTGAATGTTATTCGATTATACAGACAATCTGCAATATTTCTCATAAAAACTAGAAGAGAAGCAGTTAAAATCTCTCGACAACCCTCAACCAGGAAAGACTGGCAAGCATGTTGATGTTAATTCTGTATGTGCAGTGAAGGGCAATGCGTGCTGCTCTGTTTTGAGCCAGCTGCAGCTTTTCTAGGTCTTTCTTTGCTGCACTTGACCATATTACCGGAGAGTAATCAAGATGGGACAAGACCAGAGCCTGAACATCTAGTAGTTGATTGTGTCAAAAACACAGAACATATTTTTATAACAGACATACCCCTCCCCATCTTACCAAAAACTCTGTCAAAATGACTTGACCATGATAATTGATCATCCAATGTTATACCTAGGAGTTAAGCTTCCTCAACTTGCTCAATGGTCACACCCTTTATGTACAACTCCAGTTGAGGTTTAGGCTTTAGAGAAGGTTTTGAACCAAATAAAACGCTTTTATTTTAAGATGTATTTAAGTCCAGTTTATTATTAATCACCCATTCTGATACAGACTAACTCCTTATTTAGAATTTCAGTGAGCTCACTGGCTTGGAGTGCTGACATGTAGAGTGTGGAATCAAAATAAAATAAAATGTTACATGCGCCGAACACAACTGGTGCAGACTTTACCGTGAAATGCTGGCTTACGACCCCTTCCCAATGATGCAAAATAAAATAGTAACACAAGAGGAATAAAATACACAAGAATGGAGCTGTATACCAGTACCAGATCAATGTGCAGAGGTACCAGGACTTGAGGTAGATATGTACATGAAGGCAAGGTAAAGTGACTAGGCATCCGGATAGATAACAATACGAGTAAAATAAAGAACAGTAGCAGCAGCAAATGTGTAAGAGTTTGTGTGTGTGAGTGAGTATGTATGTGTGTTTGTGTTGTCGGTATGCCTGTGTGTGTGTGTATTGTATGTGAATACGTGTGGGTTTTGTGAGTGTCAATGTAGTGTGTGTGTGAGTGTATATATAGTCTAGTGAGTGTATATATGGTCTAGTGAGTGTGCGTAGGGTCAGTGCAACATAAGAGTCAGTGCAGATAGTTTGGGGACCATAAATTGACAACAAAAAAAGAGAAAAGAAATGTACCCCTTTTTCGTGATATCCAATTGGTAGTCAGTCTTGTCCCATCGCTGCAACTCCCGTACGGACTCGGGAGAGGTGAAGGTCGAAAGCCATGCATCCTCCGAAACACGACCCTGCCAAGCCGCACTGCTTGCTTAACCCGGAAGCCAGCCGGACCAATGTGTCGGAGGAAACACCGTACAGCTGGCGACCGAAGTCAGCGTGCATGTGCCCGGCCCGCCACAAGAAGTCGCAAGAGCGGCCAGCTGCGACACAGCCCGGAATCGAACCCGGGTCTATAGTAACGCCTCTTATGGCTTGGGGGTAGAAGCTGTCTCAGTGCCCATTGGTCTCAGAGCCGATGCTCTGGTACCGTTTGCCGGACGGTAGAAGAGTGAACAGTCTATGGCTTGCGTGGCTGGAGTTTGGCAATTTTTCAGGCCTTCCTCTGACTACCTGATATAGAAGACCTGGATGGCAAGGAGATTGGCCTCAGTGATGTACTGGGCTGTCCGCACCACCCTGTCTAGCGCTTTGCGGTCAAGGGCGGTGCATTTGCCATACCAAGTGGTTATGCAGCCAGTCAAGATGCTCTCGATTGCACATGCCAAATCTTTTCAGCCTCCTGAGGGGGAAGAGGTGCTGCCGTGCCCTCTTCACGACTGAGGGTGTGTGTGTGTGGACCATGTTAAGTCCTTAGTGATGTGGTCCTTAGTGATGAAGGAACTTGAAGCTCTCAACCTGCTCAACAACAGCCATGTTGATGTGGATGGGGCTGTACTTTCGCCTCTTTCTCCTATAGTCCACGATAAGCTCCTTGGTCTTACTGTCGTCGAGGTTGTTGTCCTGGCACCACACTGCAGTCTCTGACCTCCCTGTAGACTGAATCATCACCGTTGGTGATCAGGCCTACCACCGTCGCGTCGTCAGCAACCTTGATGATGGTTTTGGAGTCGTGCGTGGCCACGCAGTCGTGAGTGAACAGGAAGTAAAGGAGGGGATTAAGAACACACCCCTGAGGGTCCCTCGTGTTGAGGGTCAGTGTGGCGGAGGTGATGTTGCCTACCCTCACTACCCTGGGGGAAGCCCGTCAGGAAGGCTAGGATCCAGTTGCAGAGGGAGGGGTTCAGTCCTAGGGTCCCTAGCTTGGAGGGGACTATGGTGTTGAATGCTGAGCTGTAATCTATGAACAGCATTCTGACATTGTTATTTTCCCTTGTGTCCAGGTGGGAGGAGGCAGTGTGAAGTGCAATTGAGATTGGATCATCTGTGGATCATCTGTGGATCTGTTGGGACGGTATGCGAATTGGAGTGTGTCTGGGATGATGGTGTTGATGTGCGTCATGACCAGCCTTTCAAAGCACTTCATAATTACAGATGTGAGTGCTACAGGGGGATAGTAATGTAGATAGGTTACCTTGTTGCTCTTGAGAACAGAAACAATGTTGGGATTATAGACTGGGACAAGTAAAGATTTAAAATGTCTGTGAAGACACTTGCCAGCCGGTCTGCACCTGCTTTGAGAACGCGTCCTGGTATTCCGTCTGGCCCGGCAGCCTTGTGATTGTTAACCTGTTTAAACGTTTAGCTCAAAATCTGCCATGGAGAGCGAGATCATCCACATAGATAGTCGTTCTAGCTTCGTTTAAGACCAGTGGCAAATAATTTATAAAAATAGAGAAGACTAACAGCCCAAGGCAACTGCCCTGAGGGACACCGCACTGTACATCTGATATTCAAGAAGCTTCTATTGAAGAACACTCTCTGGGTTCTATTGGATAAATAACTCTCCAGCCATGGGATGGCAAGTTTTTTCAATAACAATTTATGATCAATAAGATCAAAGGCTCCAACTATGATCTTATTATCCATTTCTTTTAAGCAATCATTATTCATTGGCGTCAGTGCAGTACAAGTTGCGTGCCCTTCTCTATACGCATGTTGAAAGTCAGTAGTTAACTTGTTCTCTGAAAAATAGCATTGTATTTGGTCAAACACAATCCTCTCCATTAGTTTACTAAGAACAGGCAGCAAACAGATTGGGCGGATGTTAGAGTCAGCAAAGGGTGCTTTGCTATTTTTAGGCAGTGGAACTACTTTAGCTTCCTTCCACGCACACACTCCTTTAAAGTTTGGTTAAAGATATAGCAAATAGGAGCGGCAGTACAGTCTGCAACCATTCCCAATAGTTCATCAAGGTTGTCTATACCTGGTTGCTTATCATTTTTGATGGATAACAATCGTTTTTCTACCTTACTAACTTGACCAAATTCACAAAAGCAATCATCTTCTTTCACTATGAGATCCTTTATTAAAAAATATGATGGTTCACTGTTCAATGTTTTCATTTCAGTTTTTCCACTTCGCTAGTGAAATAGTCATTGAAATGATTAGCAATAACTAAAGGTTTTAAAATAAATGGTACTCCAAAGGATTTATCTTTGTTTGGTAATATATTTTATTCTTATTTTTGTTAAGTTTAGTCACAACATTTCTCAATTTAGAGTATGCCAACTAATCAGCTGAGCAGCCAACTTTTGCATAATTTCTTTCTTTGAACCATCATCAATCATTGGGTACATTGTCAACAGTTGGCATGACATTTTTTACAAATACTTCCAGTGCTGCATCTGAATTATCTTCCTCATACACATCAGACCAACATACATTTTCAACAAAAGAATCGAGGAAACATTTTGTATGACTTTAGGCCCAACCTTTGGCACTTACACTTTCCTTGTTAAAGCCACAATGTTATGGTCACTACAGCCAATGGAAACTGGTATTGCTTTGGAGCAAAGCTTTGCAGTATTAGTGAAGATATGATCAATACAAGTAGATGTAACAGAACCAACATTATTGGTATGCACTCTAGTTGGCTGAGTGAACCTGTATCATATTACAGACATTAGTCAGATTGGAGAGCTAGTTGCTAACTAGTCAATGTTCAGGTCACCCAGAAAATAGACCTCTTAACAAAATAAATCAATATATGTGCGTGTGATGTTGTGCTGAAGCTACTGACCCTGAGGCATGGCTATCTCATTCCTCACAAGGCTTTTGGGAGGGAGGGTGGACAATGAGCCTGTCGTAGCGGATGTAAGCAATGCTCCCATGCTCTCTGGCAGTTTTCATAGCTGGGAAAAGTTCTTTCCGCATCTGGCCCATAGCTTCTGAGAAGTCCTCGTTGAGGAAGATGTTGGTTCCTCTCAAGTTCTTGGCTCTCCAGAACAGCCACCTTGCCCTTAAACCTCTAGAACGTGACCAGGAACTGTCACCTAGGCTGGTTACATGTTTTCCAGACCTGTGGGCACACTCCATCTCAATCTTCCATCTGCAGCTTTTCAGTAGGGCTGTCCCCAACTAAAACAAATCTTGGTCGATAGAGAGTTGTCTTTTCTAGAGAGTTGTATTTAGAGTTATATTTTTCCATATATAGTGTTTCTATATATGGAAAAATACAAGTTGTGTTTTAATAAAATCAACTGTACGTACTGAGCTTGTCTGATGCTTTAAGCGCGCCATTTGATTAAATAATGAAGAGATACAAATGACTCAAGAGGAAGCAGGAGATCAAGATATCCTAACCAGAGAAACTTCACATTTTTAATTTAAAAAAAAAACATATGTTTATCTCATGCTTGCAAACTTGCAACATTGTATGAAATATTCTGGGCCCTCAGAGTTTCCCGCACCAGTGAGCTCAGGACAGACACAGCTGTAGGCTATTTGTGCAAGGGATAAGAAGTAATTAGGTATTTTATTTTAACTACATCAGAGCATTACAATTTCTCCCTTTCATGCTGAGTGGTTATCAAAAGGGAGAGGGCAGAAAATATGTTTCAAATACGTCAAGGAGCTATTGTAATTCTCTATGGACTCAAAAACAGACTTTGTTTACTTGCTGTTTGAGGTGAAAACAAATTACTTTGAGAAGCGGAAAAAGGGTAACCAACCAAACATTGTAGATCAGAAATTAGGGGAATTAACGGTAAATGTAGGCTACTACTGGTGGTATATGTAATGGGGAATTGACAGACGATAACAATGAAAGGGCAAACAATTCACACAATGAAGTTATGAAACACTGAATGCACATGACATGGCGGGAGAGAGCACATTCTGGAGAGAGACGTGCCTTGTGCATTTTACACACACTCCCCCTCTTGGAACGTGGCATCCTCAATAGATTAGTCCACTGAACAGTGGTGTAAAGTAGGGATGCACGATATATCGGTGAACATTTTGTGACTCTATCGAAACAAACATTTATTGTGGAACTGGGAATCCTGGGAGTGCATTCTGATGAAGATCATCAAAGGTAAGTGAGTATTTATAATGCTATTTCTGATTTCTGTTGACTCCACAACATGGCGGGTATATGTATGGCTTGTTTGGTCTCTGAGCGCTGTACTCAGATTATTGCATGGTGTGCTTTTCCGAAAAACTTTTTTGAAATCTGACACAGCGGCTGCATTAAGGAGAAGTTTAGCTAAAGTTCCATGCATAACACTTGTATCTTTTATCAATGTTTATTTTGAGTATTTCTGTAAATTGATGTGGCTCTCTGCAAAAACACCGGATGTTTTGGAAGCAAAACATTACTGAACATAACGCGCCAATGTAAACTGAGATTTTTGGATATAAATATGAACTTTATCGAACAAAATATACATGTATTGTGTAACATGAAGTCCTATGAGTGTCGTCTGATGAAGATCATCAAATGTTAGTGATTAATTTTATCTCTATTTCTGCTTTTGGTGACTCCTCTCTTTGGCTGGAAAAATGGCTGTTTTTCTGTGACTAGGTGCTGACCTAACATAATCGCATGGTATGCTTTCGTCGTAAAGCCTTTTTGAAATCGGACACTGTGGTGGGATTAACAACAAGTTTATCTTTAAAATGGTGTAAAATACTTGTATGTTTGAGGAATTTTAATTATGAGATTTCTGTTGTTTGAATTTGGCGCCCTGCACTTTCACTGGCTCATATTGATCCCGTTAACGGGATCTCAGCCGTAAGAAGTTTAACACCAATGTGAAAAACCGATGTCAAAGCTGACGTGCATACCTATATAACGTAGGTACATGACGTAATGACGGCACATACAATTTTGCGCTACACGTGCATCACAGCATTCCTAACCTAGCCCGCAATGTCTGCTGTGTGGATCGAGCAGTCAACCAGTCGAGCAGTCATTTGAAAGAGTAAGAACATTTCAGCGAGACAACTCAAAGGCGAAATCCATTAAAACGGCAAGATAATGGAATTCATTGCCCTTGACAATCAACCGTTCTGTCGTGGGTCAAGTTGGCTTTCGCAGCTGTTCGAGCACCGGTACACACTAACAAGTGCCCTATTGTTCAGATGTTGCCCTACCGGAGTTACCCAGTAATAGCGTCACTGCTATTAGCTTCATGACATACTATGGAAAGCCGTTTGGGTCTTTGCGTGTCAAAAAAGATACACCTCAAATAACACTATTTGACGCGTTAAATAAGCTTAGAATTTGACACGTCAAATAACACAGTTCTAATATAGAATGTTGTGTGTTCTGAATTTGCACGTGCAAGTCAAGCACCACTACTACTATCAGTAGCACTCAAAGCTGTACAAAAAAAGTCTGCAAACAAGCAAACACCGGCCATGAACGATGTGTTT
This sequence comes from Salvelinus alpinus, assembly GCF_045679555.1. Lineage (NCBI taxonomy): Eukaryota > Metazoa > Chordata > Actinopteri > Salmoniformes > Salmonidae > Salvelinus > Salvelinus alpinus. The sequence continues at coordinate 14,924,768 of NC_092099.1, read as the reverse complement.
ACAATACCGCGTTGGTAATAAAGCATTATTTGTTCGACCGCAACTTCTGGGGTAGCTAGCTAGCTTAAGCTTGGTACCTAAATAGCACCAATACAACCAGTCTGAAAACAATGACAAGTAGAAACTGCAGTCATTTTCACTATTCTCAGCAATGATTTAGGAATCCTTGTGAGTAAGTATTAGCTAGGTAGCCACTTGTTGTTTGCCTATTGAAATTGAACTTCAGTTCATGAAAATAAATAGATAGCCAGCTACTTAACCCTGTTGCCCAAAGCTAACATTATAAGCAGCCTGCTGGCTTCATCTGGCTAGTGAGGCTCGACCTGACCGGGTTGTGTTGTGACGCTAGCCACAATAAGGATTAGGCACAATAGTGGAATTTGCAGTTTGCCTTCAAAATAAAAGTACCTCTGAAAGTGATGCAGAAGGTTACAATTGTTGGAATCATGCCATATTTAGACTAGATAAGGTTGGAATGTGAAGCAATGAAATGGGTACGGTATATATTAGACTAGATAATGTTAAACAAGGTTGGAATGTGAAGCAATGAAATGGGGTATCAGTCTACTCGGTGACACCCACAGAACTGTGAAGAGTTTACGCAAATATTAGCGTTATAGCTCTTATCACGGGACTGTGACAAATCACCTCCCCAGTCAGCCTATTGTGTGTATTGACATTCATATTGCACTGTACAACTTTACCTAAGGATTGGGGATCAATGAAATGGGGTAACAGTCTACTCAATACCCAATATATTTTTTCCCAACGTCCACCTCAGAGTTATCAGACTCCAAAAGATCCACGCAGTATTGTTTTTCCTCTGGAAAAAGGTGTTCAATACATAGGTTGACAATAAATGTGGCTCAATTCACAGTAGTTTCAGAGTCCTGCAACAAGAGCTACGATACTAATGTTCTCTGGGTGTCACTGAGTAGACTGATACCCCATGTCATTGATCCACAGTGAAATAAGTATGCCCCCACTGCAAAACATCCAGTGTGATTTCAACAGATTGTCAAATTAACAAATTGTCTTTTGTTGATTTATATAACATTCCAACATCGTTTAGCATGCTCTATTAAATTATACTATTTCTATTAATTTGCATCACTGTCAATGACATACTTTTATTTTGAAGGCTAACCGCAAAGTCCACCATTGTGGCTAATCCTTATTGTGGCTAGCTTCACATAGATGGGTCCAACCACTATTAATCAAATAAGAACTGTCTTATATTTTTGGGTTATTATGATGACACCTAGCTATATAGTTAGCTAGCTAACTATAGCTCCTGAAACCGATTGTCGTTCTACTATGTTTTTGGGGAAGAACATTGGTTGCATCCATGAGCTAGGTATCTTTTTTTATGACCAGCAATGTAGATGCGCGAGACAACTTCACCAGCATCACAGCATACGTATCAATGAATCGTTGTGACATATGAAATACGAGTGATAGTGTAATCAATGTGTAATAACTACGTAAAAATTTTATGAACGCGTTCAATTATTATGTGACATGCAGTCATATTCAGGTCCTGACTGGTCAACAAGCTTATTTGACACGTCAAACAGTGTTATTTGACGTGTATCTTTTTTGGCATGCAAAGACCCAAACGCCGTTCCTTAGAAGTCCTGCTTGAGAATGAAACGACTGAACAACGATACAGCACAGCAAGTAAGTGAAAGAAATAGGTTTTGATTATGTTTTACTGGTAATGGGGACATACGTAAATGCCAACAAAATAACGTTTTGGTCAGAGTGGTGTGTGTGTAACCTTTATTTAACTAGGCAAGTGAGTTAAGAACAAATTATTATTTACAATGACGAACTACCCTGGCCAAACTCGGACGGCGCTAGGCCAATTGTGCGCCGCCCTATGGGACTCCCAATCACGGCTGGATTCGAACCAGGGACTTGCACTAAGACGCAGTGCCTTAGACCACTGCGTCCTTGTGTGTGTTTTAACTATTTAACTGTACTAGAATCATTAAAAGGCCGCTTAAATTTTAAATATCGGTTATCGGTATAGTTTTTTGGGGCAAGGAAAATAATTGGATATCGGTATCGGCCGAAAATGTAATATCAGTGCATCACTAATTTAAAGTAAATAAGTAAAAATATTTTAAAGTACTACTTAAGTAATTTTTTTGTGTATATGTACCTTACAATTTATATATTTTTTACAACTTTTACTCCACTACATTCGCTAAAGAAAATAATGTACTTTTTACGCCATACATTTTCCCTGACACTCAAAAGTACTCGTTACATTTTGAGTGCTTAGCAGGACAGGGAAATTGTCCATTTAACGCACTTAAAGAGAACATCCTTGATCATCCCTACTGCCTCTGATCTGGCAGAGTGTAAATTATATCTGGCCTCCCAAGTGGTGCAGTGGTCCAAGGCACTGCATCGCAGTTGCTAGCTGTGTCACTAGAGATCCTGGTTCGAATCCAGGCTCTGTCGCAGCCGGCCGCGACCGGGAGACTCATGGGGTGGTGCACAATTGGTCCGGGTTAGGGGAGGGTTTGGCCGGCAGGGATATCTCATTGGCCGGCAGGGATATCTCATTGGCCGGCAGGGATATCTCATTGGCCGGCAGGGATATCTTTGTCCCATTGCGCTCTAGTAATTCCCGTTGCGAGCTGGGGCTCGCACGGTCGCCATGTGCACAGTGTTTCCTCCGACACATTGGTGTGGCTGGCTTCCGGGTTAAGCGGGCATTGTGTTAAGAAGCAGTGCGGCTTGGTTGGGTCGACCTTCACCTCTCCTGAGTCCGTACGGGAGTTGCAGCGATGAGACAAGACTGTAACTACCAATTGGATACCATAAGTCAAAAAATATATAAAAAAATGCTACAAAAATAATTATGTGAGTGCTGGCGTATTCCCCGGGCTAGCTATAAAAAAATATTGTGCCATCTGGTTTGCTTAATATAAGGAATTTGAAATGATTTATAGTTTTACTTCTGATACTTAAGTATATTTTAACAATTACATTTACTTTTGATATTTAAGTATATTTAAAACCAAATACTTTTAAACAGTATTTTGCTGTTACTTGAGTCAGTCATTTTCTAGTACTCAAGTATGACAATTGGGTACTTTGTCCACTAATGCCACTTGAGACAGGTGCGAATCAGACAGGTGTCTTGTGTGCCAATTTTTTTTTTTATCCATTTGCCACTGCTCAACAACAAAACAAACAAAAGAAATCTGTGACCAACAGCCTATCAACCAAACAATGACTAAGTGGGGTCAGCCCTACTTTTCAGTGATCATTTTTATTACTTTCTCCTCAGACTGTGCCAAGATCTAATGTGAAGATTATGGTATGCCATCCACAACGTTGTTATTCCTCCGGGATTGTCCCTTTAGATAATCTGTTTCGCCAGTTATTGTTAGTAATGATTCACAGAAAGTGCTGGTGTCATCTCGAGAGGATTTACAGTGTGTCGTCATCTTGCTGCAAGTTTCTTTCGGGATCTCTGGAGAACTGCAAACTGTTCTTAAGGTCCTGGGCCGGGTTGTATAAAACATTACCCCCTTATTTTCCTTACCTTTAAGTAAGTTTCACAAAACATTTTACGGCACATTTTTTGGTGAAGCCAGTTATATTGTGGTATGGTTACTTTCCTTCGGCAACCACCAGAACGATGCACAACCAATACTCTGGCTCCCGATGTGTCCCAAAGCTAGTGGTCGCCTCGTCTTCCATAAACAACTCCTGTAACATGGAGATATGGCCTGTGTGGGAACACAAACCGTAATACTACCGCAAGCGATGCGTGTTAACTTTCAGATCGAGCGTCGGGCTCTTAAAAAAAAAAAGAAGTAAAGAAGATACTATCGTCAAAAGGCGCTAAAGCAGTTCGTGTCTATAAATGGCGTAGCTTGTCCCTAGCCACAACATCATCACTGACTCCTGAACACTGCTGCATCTCTGTTGTTGTCAAAGGCCCGCGGAAAATACGCACCGAAGACTTCCTGTTTGTCCACGTGTTTCCGCCGCATCTGATGTATACGGAAGAAATCCATAATTTTTCTCATCGCTCGCTCTCCATCGATTTGTTTTGTCACCCTTCCACTGTGTGCTACAGTTTAACCACGTACTATTGCGCATCACCAATCGATGGAAAAAAGAAAACTCTTCTCCGCGCAAGTGTATCTCGTTATTTTTATACTGATGAGATGATTTGGTGCTGTGTCTGTGCGGATGTTTTATTCTATTATATTCTGAATTGTATTCTTATTTTTTATTTTCTGACATAGGCTACTGGAAGCCTAAAAATGTGAATCCTTTGAAAATATAAAAACTAGATTTTTCCCCCACAATTTAACACTAACTATTAACTATTGTTATGTATTTGATTTCCACACAACCAACCTCATCACACACACTCAAAGTTTAAATAAGATTAAACATTCCTCGCGTGAGTTGTTCTTCCTATAGTACTACCATAAAGAGAAAAAAACACAAGGTTACTGTCAAAAAATATGTAGCTTACCTAAGCACTCTGTTGTAGTAAACAAAATGTACCCTTTAATTGTCCCATTATGACAGTCCACCCTACCGCTGACTTAAATTAAGAATTTGAACCTTGAAAATTGTCTTTCAAAAAGTGGATTACAGTACAGTGATAGCTCAATAAAATAAATGGTCTCTCTGGGAGAGAGTGCAATGGCTGAACATTGAACTGTGGTAATGCTGTGCTATCATCCCTGGCATGGCAATTCTGTCCTCCAGAAGCACCAATGACTGACCCACACAGTCATGTTTAAGCCACTGTTATTTTACCCCTACCTACTACTCTGACAGCACTAGATTATAACCCTTTCCTGCATAGGCTACAATGCCTTTTACTCTCTTGCTATGTGCTATGGTATGACAGTATGGAGTCAATACATGCAGCTTGATCTCTAACCTTTATGAAATATTTCTGTTGAAAGCAGAATTGTCTTTTCTAAACTTCTGTCAAGAATTTTTGCAATATGTTTGTGTCTGTTTATGTATTTTATTGCCATTTGCGGTTTGACTGTGTTCCTCTTTTAACCTTCATACATTTTGTATCCTTGTGGTAACATAACGTTATTATACAAAGGTTCTGCACAAAGCAGATAATAAAGTATATTCTTTTGCAATATTTTTTTAAAAGCAGTGTTTGGTTTTATGAGAAAGAAAATAATGAAACCAAAGAGAAAACAAGCCAGACAGTTGCCTTTTCAATGTTATTTATTCATGACATTTCAGATTCCAAGTGCACAAAGTCCTTCATTAAATTTTTTTTATCCCCTTAGTCCGTGAATACTGGATGGACATGAATAGTAATGCAACATTTGACCTTCAGTGCACCTCACTCGAGCTCACATTTCATTAAGATGATGAAAAATGTACAATCATTTTGGACAGCATAATTTGTAAATAGGTTTTTACACAGGAGTCGCTTTACACTGTGCACAGCTAGCATAGCTTAGTCCTCTGATGATTTGTTTAAGTTGAGCATGCATGCTATAAAATATCTGCAGGTACATATAAACCACACAGCAGTGCATCATGTCCTTATATGAGCCACGTGCGCAGGAATCGTGCCAGACTCTGCTGACAGCTGGCAACACTCCCATTGCACTGTATCTCGTCAACAGGCAAACCACGACGCTACAGTACGGGGCTACAGTATTGCCTAAAATACATTGTCATTAAGGTCTTCCTCAATATTGTCATGCTGTCATGTCCCAATCATAGGCTACAGTAGCCAAGCGCCTGCACTGCTAGTCAACGTGACGTCACACTCAGCATGGCGGTCAAGGTGACTCCGTCAATATTTCTTATCAGAAATGAATATTACCTGTATTTAAACTGTTTATTTCTATTGGATATGGACGCTAGCTTACCGATGCGGACGCATATATTATTGCTTTTTTTTAAAGGAACAGAATGGTCATCTTTCAGCATGTTTTCGTGGGCAAGTCGGCCTTGGAGAGAGAATTGAGTAATGTTTACCTTGTTACAGTGTATTTTGTATTGATCTAATGGAAGTTATTCCGCTACTTTTATTGTATAGCACGTTTATTGTGGTGAAGGTCGAGTAGGCGGTTCAGTAATTATATTGGCAAAGGCGACTATGTTGCTGGTGGCAGGGCTGATATTCAAATGTAGACTACGAGTCCTGTAGCCTATTACTGCTTTTCCAAACATCGAAACTTCAAAGACAAGCAACCGATTGCTGTCTCCGCATTAATTATTTTATTCTATTGTAGCCTATGCAGTGTCGTTGCGTCCTATGGAATTCTCATACTGTCATTGTATTACCACATTCATCAAGGTTTGGATTTGATGACTCCAACTGTATGTTTTAGGTGGAAACAACCGCAAGAGGCGATTCCAATGAACTGAGGACTATATTTCTGAAGGTAAGACTGTCATTCAGAGGACCCAATATTTTTATGGCACATAAATAGTCATTATTTATATTCTTGGATTCTTTAACTGCAGCCGTAATTGGATTCATTAAAATAGCATGTATCTTTTAATTTATTGTCTTTAATAATATAAGGTTATAACCTTGATTGTATGGCAAAGCTAGAGTATGGAAAAGCTACAGTTGAAAAAAGTTTTACATTATATTATTGCCAGGAGACCTACTGAGACCATCATTTAACTCTCTCTCTCTCTATCACACACACACACACACACACACACACACACACACACACACACACACACACACACACACACACACACACACACACACACACACACACACACACACACACACACACACACACACACACACACACAGAGAGAGAGAGAGATACACTGAGTGTGCTGTCTTTACTGTTCAATACTACAAGGAAAGGTCACACAAATACTTGGACTAATTCTGGATCCCCTTCACCAAGGAATTTCTCCTTGCCTAACTTCTTTTAGGGTGTGACATATGCTTGGATCTTCAGATGTCGGGAAGATTCAAACATACGTTCTTGTGCTTTACAAAGCCACACATAGTAACAAGCAGAAGGCTGTTAGGCCATTGTTTGGAGGGTAAACATGCTTCTTGCAACAGACAGCACAAGGGAGGGACTCCTTATTTGACCGAGTGCTATTTTAGGACCGCCTTCTTTCTTCATACAACACTGCACTGATTAATTCTGAAAGCACCCCAATTAATATTAGGCATAGCTTTTTTAATATGCACCTGTAATTAATATTAGGCATAGCTGTTTTAATACGCACCTGTAGTTAGTAATAAACATATCACAGTGAAATAGCTAGTTAATTAAAGGATGAAAGGGGGCCATTTTGTCCAATCTGCCTAATCTGATCAAGAAGCACTTGAGGCTTACTGTGAAGGCAAATTGATAGCAAATTATGTAGTGAATAAATGGGTTAATAAGATGGTTGGAATTAATACTTTATCTTAAAACATTAACTCAAGAGTGTGCAGTGAGATGTGGTCTCATGCATTCCTCGTGAAGGTCGCTTTCTCTCTCTTTTACTTTCTCTCTCACTCTTTCTTCCTTTCTTTTTCACTCTCTCGCTCTCGCTCTCTTTCACTACCTCCCTTCTCTCTCTCGCTCACTCACTTTCTCTCTCCCTGTGCTTGGCTGTATACCCAGAGCCTGGCCTTTATGCTGCCAGTTCATGCAGTGCTTGTGTTTCCTGAGCTATCTCTGTTCCAGCTTGTAACCCAAACCTGACTCTAAAACTGACCTTTCGTTTTTTAAGCCTAGACTAGAGGTCAGTTTTAGCACCACCAGTGCATGGGGTGCATGTTCTGCAGCAGCAGCAGCATAGCAGCAACAACATAAATGCTGTTGCTTTTTCCTTTCTAAGCAGTGTGCATGCATTCATTGCACATTATGTGTAACGTTATACATGGATTTGATTATCACTGTCCGTGTCTTAATTTAGAAATATATTTTTCAGATGACTTGGCAGTCCCTTGCAATGCCACAGCTGAAGCCCTAATGTCACACATATCATTATACGCTGCTCTAGTACTTATCTGTTACATTGTACTTACAACATCCCATATTGTGTATGAAATATAGTATACTGCATTGCACTTATCTCCATACATGATTGTGACACTTAACATGATAGTGGTTTGTGAAGCTTTGTTGCCTTGATGACTAGATATGCTACATCTTGTGCTGTGTCGTTGTGGGTAAAAAAAAAGAAAAACGATTTCTATCTATGAAGGTAATAATACAGCTTGATACTTTATTGAAGTGTTTTGAAAGCAAGTAGCTGAAGTTCTCTATCTGTTTATTCACTGAACAACTCAAATACATTACTGGAACACAATGAATTGCGAGAACTAGATTGTTTTGAACTATGGTCTTTTTGCCTAGCATTGATGAAATGTCTAGAAGCACATAATGTGAATCAAAGTATAACCATGGAGACAAAATCAAGATAGAACCACAGACACACTGCATCAGGTTGTCTGAACAAATCATTATTGTCAGAAGTAAAGTTACTGTAAGTGTTGTCAGATACAGTAGGTGTTGAGGGAACAGTGACTCCAGGCATGGAGTTTTGTAAGAGTATGAATTTTATATTGATTTTCTGAGCATTTACATTTTACACTCATCTGGGTCTTTTGTCTCCCTTCAGCATGCCAGTGTGGTTGAGGACGGGGAGCATTACATGTCCCCCAGGGACTTTGTGCAGAACTTCCTGGGTCTGCACAACCAGCCCGACCACAATCGCAAGACTGTGCAGCTGATCGCTGGAGTAGCCGACACCAGCAAGGATGGGTAAGTCGACTTCCACTACGTCTGAGGTAGATAATCTTCAACATTAGTGACCCTGATACAGAATGGGTTAACAAGAGTTTCTACAAGACATCATACAGCGGAAATGGAATTGAGACTAACACTAGCATTTTGATGACAGTTTCACTATCTACAAGAATCCAATGTAACCCTGCGATACACACTGTGGTTCAAAATGTTACATGTACAGATATAGGATCTTAATTTGATCACCCTGTTGCAGGAGAACTTTCCTGCAATTCAGGAAATGTAAAACGTGCAGTGTATTTGTGGTATAAAAAGCCTTTTGAAGTTAATAACTTCCACTTTGAAATTTCAGACCTGATTTTCCCTTATGAAAAATGTATCAACCCCTACAAAAATGTCAATTAATTATAGTCCACTAGAGAGGAAACGGTATGAAAATGTCATATCACAATTATAGTGACCAAATGATCACGGTTATCAGTATTATTATTGTTAAAATGTGCTGGAAATTTTCAAAAAGTACTGATACACACACTGAAATCATTTCACCAAGGTTTATATTGAAAACCAACAAACAAATAAAATTAGCAGCACTATGTAACGATTGTTCTCCTCCTCGTCTGAGGAGGAGCATGGATCGGACCAAAACGCAGCGTGTTGTGAAGACATGATTTTATTTAGACAAGACGAACACGAAGTACACTTGATAAATTACAAAATAACAAAAACGACGTAGACCGACCTGAACATGAGAACTTACATATAACGAAGAACGCACGAACAGGAACAGACTAGACAAACGAAACAGTCCCGTGTGGTACATACACTGACACGGAAGACAATCACCCACAAACAAACGGTGTGAACAGCCTACCTTAATATGGTTCTCAATCAGAGGAAACGTAAAACACCTGCCCCTGATTGAGAACCATATCAGGCTAATTAACAATGAACCTAAACATAGAAACACATAACATAGAATGCCCACCCAGTTCACGTCCTGACCATACTAAACAAAGACAAAATAAAGGAAATAAGGTCAGGAACGTGACAGTACCCCCCCCTCAAGGTGCGGACTCTGGCCGCAAAAACTGAACCTATAGGGGAGGGTCTGGGTGGGCATCTGTCCACGGTGGCGGCTCTGGCTCAGGACGTTGTCCCCACCGCACCATAGTCAATCCCCGCTTCCGTAGCCTCCTCCCAATGGCCACCCTCCAAATTAACCCACCTGGATTAAGGGACAGCACCGGACTAAGGGGCAACACCGGGATGAGGGGTAGCACCGGACTGAGGGGCAGCACCGGACTGAGGGGCAGCTCCGGACTGAGGGGCAGCTCCGGACTGAGGGGCAGCTCCGGACTGAGGGTCAGCTCCGGACTGAGGAGCAGCACCGGACTGAGGAGCAGCTCCGGACTGAGGGGCAGCTCCGGACTGTCTAACAACTCTGGCTGGTCATGGCTGGCTGACGGCTCTGGCTGGTCATGGCTGGCTGACGGCTCTGGCTGGTCATGGCTGGCTGACGACTCTGGCTGGTCATGGCTAGCGGGCGGCTCATGCTGCTCCTGTCTGGCGGAAGGCTCTAGCGGCTCCTGTCTGGTGGACGGCTCTAGCGGCTCCTGTCTGGCGGACGGCTCTGCGGCTCCTGTCTGGCGGACGGCTCTAGCGGCTCCTGACTGACGGACGGCTCTGAAGGCTCAGGACAGACGGGCGGCTTTGAAGGCTCAGGACAGACGGGCGGCTTTGAAGGCTCAGGACAGACGGGCGGCTTTGAAGGCTCAGTACAGACGGGCAGCGCAGGCGGCGCTTGGCAGACGGACAGCTCAGACGGCGTTGGGCAGACGGCAGACTTTGGCCGGCTGAGGCGCACTGTAGGCCTGGTGCGTGGTGCCGGAACTGGAGGTACCGGGCTAAGGACACGCACCTTAAGGCTAGTGCGGGGAGCAGCAACAGGACGCACAGGACTCTGGAGACGCACAGGAGGCTTGGTGCGTGGTGCCGGAACTGGTGGTACCGGGCTGGAGACACGCACCATAGGGCTAGTGCGTGGAGGAGGAACAGGGCTCTGGAGACGCACAGGAGGCTTGGTGCGTGGTGCCGGAACTGTTGGTACCGGGCTGGAGACACGCACCATAGGGCTAGTGCGTGGAGGAGGAACAGGGCTCTGGAGACGCACAGGAAGCCTGGTGCGTGGTGTTGGCACTGGTGGTACTGGGCTGGGGCGGGGAGGTGGCGCCGGATATACCGGACCGTGCAGGCGTACTGGCTCCCTTGAGCACTGAGCCTGCCCAACCTTACCTGGTTGTATGCTCCCCGTAGCCCGACCAGTGCGGGGAGGTGGAATAACCCGCACTGGGCTGTGTTGGCGAACCGGGGACACCATGCGTAAGGCTGGTGCCATGTATGCCGGCCCGAGGAGACGCACTGGAGACCAGACGCGTTGAGCCGGCTTCATGGCACCTGGCTCAATGCCCAATCTAGCCCTACCAGTGCGGGGAGGTGGAATAACCCGCACCGGGCTATGCACACGTACAGGAGACACCGTGCGCTTTACCGCATAACACGGTGTCTGCCCGTACTCTCGCTCTCCACGGTAAGATCGGGAAGTTGGCGCAGGTCTCCTACCTGACTTCGCCACACTAACCTTTAGCCCCCCCCCAAGAAATTTTTGGGCTTGACTTACAGGCTTCCTACCGCGTCGTCGTGCTGCCTCCATTCGCCGGTATCCCTCCTCACACTGCGCCAGAGAATCCCAGGCGGGCTCCGGCCTTCTCCCTGGGTCGATCGCCCACCTGTCGATCTCCTCCCACGTAGTGTAGTCCAGATTTTGCTCCTGCTTCCGTGCTGCCTCCTCATACCGCCGCCTCTCAGCTTTAGCTGCCTCCAGCTCTTCACGAGGGCGGCGATATTCTCCAGTTTGTGCCCATGGTCCTTTACCGTCCAGTATTTCCTCCCATGTCCAGAAATCCTGCAATTACTGCTGCTGCTTTTTCCCACGCTGCTTGATCCTTGGTAGGTGGGTGATTCTGTAACGATTGTTCTCCTCCTCGTCTGAGGAGGAGCATGGATCGGACCAAAACGCAGCGTGTTGTGAAGACATGATGATTTTATTTAGACAAGACGAACACGAAGTACACTTGATAAATTACAAAATAACAAAAACGACGTAGACCGACCTGAACATGAGAACTTACATATAACGAAGAACGCACGAACAGGAACAGACTAGACAAACGAAACAGTCCCGTGCGGTACATACACTGACACGGAAGACAATCACCCACAAACAAACGGTGTGAACAGCCTACCTTAATATGGTTCTCAATCAGAGGAAACGTAAAACACCTGCCCTTGATTGAGAACCATATCAGGCTAATTAACAATGAACCTAAACATAGAAACACATAACATAGAATGCCCACCCAGCTCACGTCCTGACCATACTAAACAAAGACAAAATAAAGGAAATAAGGTCAGGAACGTGACAGACTATGCACTTTTTATGTGCATAAACATTACAATAATAACATTAACATTAAAGATGGCACCATGTGGCCATGAGAGGTAAAAGTTTCCCTAGTGCAGGTTTTAATGAACACAACCTTAAGTAAGCAAAACAAATAAACAAACAACAAATAACATTAGCAGCACTCACTTTGTAGTGAGGCACTGTAACCTTCATCAGCCTCAGAAAGCCAGGCCTCTCAACAATTTAAAATGGCATCATGTCCTTTGCAATGTAATATGAAAGGGCTGCCGTGAGATCTTGAACATTTTTTGATGTGGGTGCATAAGCAGCCTGCCTTTTAAATGCTTGCTGGAGTGTCTGTGTCACAACTGTAGATGAGGAGGGACTAGTAGCATCACTGGGTTTGCCTGCTACACGCCCACTCTGTGAACAAGGAAATAGCAAATGCATTATTATTATTATTATTGGTGTTGTAAACGTTCTAATTCTAATTCTAATTATTCACTTACGCACGCACGCACGCACGCACGCACGCACGCACGCACACACACACACACACACACACACACACACACACACACACACACACACACACACACACACACACACACACACACACACACACACACACACACACATATGCAATGACCCCATGCACAATTTACAGTGAGCGCAACAATTTACATAAATACAGGAGGCTTGTATAGGAGTCTACAGTGTTTCTCCTGTTGGAACACTTTTACAACCAAGTCGACGTCTGCCGTATTTTAAATGATCAAAATATGTTGGTTGGGTGACTAAACTACATAACGTGTTATCGTGTGCAATGGGCGAATAGTCTGCAGACACATGACGCATACAGCAGCAGAACAACGTGTAGTGTTTTTACAAGAGTAGGTAACACTGAAAGCTTCAGTTTACGTTATTGACAAGCTATTAGCAAGTTAGACAGACAAACCATGACATTTTCCCCCATTCCGAAGTCCCCACATCATGCATTGAGCTAAAAGTTAACTTACCTTGCATTCGCTATAAAGTAGTGGGTGGTCATCACGAAGATGACTCAAGAGATTTGAAGTGCTGCCCCCTTTCGCAGCAATTTGTTTTTGCATGTTCTGCAGACCGGGTGACCATCTTCGATTAAGTTTCCCTCAGCACTCTTGTAAAACCCAAAATACGACCACACTTCAGACTTAGTCCTCTTAGAAGGCTGAAAAATCTCCCGAGCGCTGTCACTGCCTTCCGCCATGTTTTCACACAAAACAAAACCCACGTTGCATGCTGCGCCTGCGTCAGACTGTTGCTAACTTTGGATGATGCTGGGCAATATTTACAGTGAGTTTTTCAAACCATGGTAATCAAACACGGTTTTTATGATAATTCAAATTTTAAACGGTAATACTAATCGTCGTGAATTTTACCGTGGTTTGTCGTGAAACCGGTGACCATTTCAGCGCTATAATCCACATAATAATTCACATTTCCTGTTACTGCAGAATTATCCTGTTGTAGCAAACTGGCTCAAATTATGATCCTACATCTGTATTGGCATAGACACGGCTTGGTAAAGAGAAATCAGTCACAAGGAGAAAGTGGTTAATGATTCATCACAAGGTTGTTCACATTGCCTGAATAACCATATGGATCTGTTGTTTAGTTCCCATGTTTGTTTTATTGAATATCCACCTGATAAGATAAGCGGACATATTATTTGCATAATGCCAAAGACTGGAGATAGCATCTCGTTTAAATACCACTAAACAGCAAGTTCCTATCTACACCATAGACTGTAGAGCATATAATAAACATGAGTAAAATAAATTGTTATACAGCACTTGAACTTTTCTTGAAAACAAAATGCTCCAAAATCTAAAAGTGGTTGTTTTATCGACTGTTACTTTTGCTCTCTTGTATGTAAATGATACAGGTAGGCTACAGTTATTTGTGTGCTCAAATTAAGGGTTCCTGATGTACCTTTGGATTTGCAGAGAAATTTCTTTTTTTCAGATAGGACTCTTTCTTTCTTGTCCAAACAGACTGATCTCTTTCCAGGAGTTTCTGGCCTTTGAATCGGTTCTGTGTGTCCCGGATGCCCTTTTCATAGTTGCCTTTCAGTTGTTTGACAAGACTGGCACAGGGGACATCTCATTTGGTATGTACACGGGGATGTCCAGTGACCTGGTGTGTGGGGATGTCCGTCCTGTTGCATCCCAGTCCTGTCTGTTTCATGTCATAGCTAATGGGCACACTCCCATTGTGCAAGACCCATTTCTATGCAAGTAGTGGATGATATAAGAGTCATATATCGCATGTATAACTAAGGACCTTGTGCAAAAAAGTTGCTGTATAGCCGTTTTCAGTGTAGAAAATAAATCTAGGTCTCTCATGTGTGCTTAGTGTGTATTCAGTTCGTGTGTTAATGTGTCTCTCTATACTGGGCTTCTGGAGACTGCAGCTTCTATTCTAGAGGTGTCTTCTAAGAGAAGAATAGTGTCAGCTCTGAGCAGCTGTGGGTAATACCACCTCATAATAAGTCACATTTTACAGGGGGAGAAATCAATCCAGCGTGTCACAAAAACAGGGACAAAAGATTGGTTACAATGCTCATTGTGCAGCACGGGCCCCCATGAAGGCGATAGAAAATGAAGGCAGTGCTCAGACACAGTGTCCTAAATATGCTTAGAACTCACACAATATGAAGGCGATGGGATTGTCAGCAAGGCCGTATTCCCCCTCTGTGCATATCGATTGGATTTGTAGGTTCTCAGAAATGAGATGAGGACATAACACTGTATGTTTTTTAGTTTTTCTTTCAATCTCTTGATGTTACTCATCAATCTTTCATTTGGCAGCCAATGTGCGGGACATCTTCAGCCAGACCACAGTGCACCACCACATCCCCTTCAACTGGGACTGTGAGTTCGTCAGGCTCCACTTTGGCAGTGACAGAAAGAAGAACCTCAGCTACTTGGAGTTCACCCAGTTTCTG
This sequence comes from Salvelinus alpinus, assembly GCF_045679555.1. Taxonomy (NCBI): domain Eukaryota; kingdom Metazoa; phylum Chordata; class Actinopteri; order Salmoniformes; family Salmonidae; genus Salvelinus; species Salvelinus alpinus. The sequence continues at coordinate 14,909,560 of NC_092099.1, read as the reverse complement.
CAGGTACAGTATAGGCATGGACATTACCAGCCACCATATGAACAGTACAAATACATGTTTTTTTATTTTTTATAACTTACATGTTGGAGGCAATTCTTCTATCACGGTTTAGATAGAAATGGTCCGATTATAATAGCATAATAAACACACCATTATGTAACGTATTGAAGTTGTAACAAATATAAGTAATCCCCAAAACAGGGTGTGGTATGTATGTGAGTATTATATGAGCCATAAAAGCAGTAGTATGGCTGTGGACGTAGCTGGTTTGGAGGGAAGGGGTTTGTGGGCTCAGATGAAGCTGGGTGGTCTGGGAGTTGGAATGACTTGGCTGTGGTTCCACTACTCTACTGTGTGTAAAGCCTCATAGCAGTTTGCGGTGGATCATGGTTTACTAAGGGTTCCCACCAATGCGTCAAGGACTCTTGTTTGGGACCCTTTTCTTTCGAACCAACATTTGGTTTAGCTGTTATTTCGCTGCTAACGTTTTGCAACGTTGTTTCCAGCGTACACATTCTTGAACGTGATTCAGCTCAATCTAACGTAGTTGTAAACAAAACAAAAACATTTTTTTAACAGAATAAGTTCTGCCACCTCGTGGAGGTTACATTGTTCCAGTCTAACTGCAATAACAAAAAAGTTACTGTTTGTATACAAGGAAAATAAACAGTGCCTGTAATGTGGGTCTTATGTGCTACAGTATCCATCTGTAGTGCAGCGTCTTAGTACTGGACAGATGTAGGATCTTAATGTGATCACTCTTTTGTTGCTGAGAATTTTCCTGCACAGCAGGAAATGCAAACCTGTAGTATATTTGAGGTTTAAAAAGGCTTTCTAAAGTTTGTAATTTCCACTTTAAAGTGTCAGACTTGATTTGCCCTAACGAAAAGTGTATCAGCGCCTACAAAAAAATTCAATTTATTATAATCCACATAATAATTAATATTTCCTGTTGCTGCAGGACTATTTTCCTGCTATAGCAAACTGGCTTGAATTAAGATCCTACATCTGTACCTGCATTTGGTTATCAAAGTAATCCCCAACTCTTACAAGATATGGAGTAAAAGTGTATAGTATAGAAAAAAGTTAGCATGATGCACTGTATTCTGTTATGGCACAATGAGTTATGTATATAGATGAGAGGTATCCGCTGCTAGTATGTGATCAGCTTTGACAGCAGAGCTGACCCTGGGGCAGTGGCCCCCCTGCTTCCCCTCTGATTGCATGGCTGTACTATTGAATCATCCCCGTGCTCCTCCTGACACACCTGCCTGCTCTCCTGCACAGGCCTGGGATCAGACTTCGGGGGGACATGGTTTTTATTAGACTCCTGAGAGACAGCGATGATTACAAGAGCCAGGGTCTAACACTGTCACATCTAATGCTTCCACATGCTCCAAAACAGCGTCCGACATCATCCAACATAATGTCGTGTTTTTTTCCAATGTTCCATTTCATCCCAGGTAATCTGATGCGTCTATGTCACAGGAGCCTGCTCTTTGGATATTTTGTTCAAACATACACCCTTTCCTCTCATTGTAGGAGCTGCAGTTGGAGCATGCCCGCCAGGCCTTCGCCCAGAAGGATAAGAGCAAGAGCGGTACCATCTCTGCCATGGACTTCAGCGACATAATGGCCACCATCCGCCACCATATGCTCACCCCGTTTGTGGAGGAGAACCTGGTCTCAGTGAGTTAGAGACCGCTATGGTCTCCCAGTTTCAACATGAGATGATTGTATGGGCACAGCATGCATGAGGAGACCTCACAGTGTCTGTTCCTCTCGCCATAGGCGGCTGGAGGCAGCACTTCCCACATGGTGAGCTTCTCCTACTTCAATGCCTTCAACGCCCTCCTTAACAACATGGAGCTGATCCGCAAGATTTACAGCACACTAGCTGGCACATACAAGGATACCCTCGTCACCAAAGGTACACATGTAGGATCTAAATTTGAGCCAGTTTGCTACGGCAGGAAATAAACCTGCAGCAACAGGAAATGCGAATAATTGTGTGGATTGTAATTCATTGACATTTTTTATAGGGGTTGGTAAATTGAAAGAAAAATAAGTCTTAAATTTGTAAGTGGAAATGTCAAACTTCAGAAACCTTTTTAAAACGAAAAAAACACTACACATTTTAAGTGTCCTGCTTTGCATGAAAGTTCTCCTTCAACAGGTTGATCAAATTAAGATTCTACATCTATAGCCTACTCCTGCTCATGCCTAATTTGAGGAAATGTGATTTCTGACATGAACTGAGCCTGTGCAGTACCATCATGGGTGTTTCACCTCTCTTGACAGAATGGTGTCAGGAAACACACGATCATTTTCCCTTAGCTCTAAGTAAATAAGGTAAATGAACACTGTAATATGATGTTTTATTAGTTTAGTCTGTTCCCTTAGATCTGTGGTATTGATAGTTGACCTGTTCTGATAGTTATCTATGTTATATTTTCCCTTTCACCTTTGTCGTGTACTGCTGATGTGGTTGGATACCCCTGCAGCAGGCCTACCTACCCACTGTATCTCTACATCCCTAGTCTTAATAAGTGACCCCTTGCCTGGTTTTTCTTACATAACATGCCTTCCTCTGTTCCGTATTGTTCCACAGAGGAGTTTGTTAGTGCTGCCAACAAGTTTGGTCAGATCAATCCAATGGAGATTGACATCCTGTACCAGCTCTCTGGCCTCCACGCTCATTCTGGGTGAGGTTCAAACTCTCTCCAGTCTCAGTGACACATCACTGCTGCTTTGTACTTTTTACTCACACGCATACAACATGGCATTTGCGCTGCCAAATATTTAATTACTGTCCTCCACATGAATTCAATATATTTAACACATTTATTTTTAAATAGCTTTTTCTGATGAATCTGTGAATGGAAAAAAAGTTACATCTATATTTATTGGATGTAAATTATTGCCCATTCAGTTTAACAACTGTGGCTCCACTAGTTGATTTACAAGAGAAACGTAAGCATGGATACAGACTTTCCGATGCGTTGGGCCAGTGGGGAATATCTGTGTATCGCTGGCATTAAGACAGCTTTATTTACTGCTTAAGTTGTGGGCATATATCCAGCTTTGTTTGTCTGTTGTGTATACAAACGCATATTAAAGCTGCAATAACCTGAAGTTATAAGGCCGTAAAATGTCTGTGGAAAATCTTGCATCACCTCCGTGTGAGGGACGCTGTGTTTGGTTTTCCTGGCGTAACGTTGTGATTCTCCCCTGCTGTTCTGAAGAAAGCTCAACTTGGCGGACATCGAGAGGATAGCACCGTTGGAGGAGGGCGCACTCCCATACCACCTGGCTGAGATCCAAAGACAGGTACCCTGCCTGACTGACTGTCCACATGGAGCTTACTTGCTTCCTTTTAACTACTGCATACCTTCTTCTCCCACTTCTCATTAGAGAGCAACGAAAGGGAGTGTTTGATGATGGAATTAGCCGAGTGCTGATGTTTTCTCTTCCTTTGTGAATGTGCATTACGGACACCTAGGATAAAAGTCCACCCCCCCTCCCAATTATAGGTACAAAAGAGGAATGGATTGTTGCAATGTTCCCTTTTTCTAAAAGCCTGTCCCATTTTATTCAGTGTGGACATATACATCAGACGCTATCACATATCTGGGAAGCTTTTATCAGGATGGCTTTTCAGGGGTCTGCTGGTGTATGAAGCCTCTGGCTAAGTCTGTTAAGAGTAGGAGGCTCGGAGCACAGTGAGAGTGCTGGAGAGATGTGGCTCCTGGAGGCGGAAATAGTTCCTATCTTTCCGGACGACACAGTTCTGTAAATCAGACTGTGGTCTGGCCTTGGTCCACTCACGCTCCAGGACTTCTGCTTAGAGGTCTGGAATGTGGTTTTGGGGGAAAAGGAAAGACAAGAACATGTTGGTGTTCTCAGGTCTGGCCCTTTGTGGAAGTAGGCTAATTGCTTAAACCCTTTGATCAAGGCCTCGATCTCATTAGCATGCTGCCTTCAGTGAAAGCAGCTGGGGAGGTGGATGGTCCTGATCTGGGAGATGTTGCTCACTGCCCCAAGGAGGGCAGACACACTCTAACTGTTACTTAGACGGTGTAATAATGAATGTAGATACGTATCTTTACATGGGAAGGGCTTGTGAGATTAATCTGTTACACGGCACCACAGAGAAAATAAAGGGTCTCCACTTTCAACATCAAGAACAAAACCAGAGATCAGGCAGATAACGCAAAATCATGCTTAGTCAACTAAGCCTGAAGCCTCCAACCTCTCACTAGCTTCACCGTAATCAATGGATAGTTCTGGAAAGTTCTCCTACACAGCCATGTACTGTATCCGTAGCCAGAGTGTCTATGTAGTGACATACAATACTGGCTTATGAATAAGACTTATACTACGACGAGATGTCTACATTCCATAGCTTCCCTCCTCTGTTGAGTGGTCCATAACATTTTTCTTTCCACAATGTATCTGGTTCACTACAGTTTAATAGAAGTCGATTCATTCCTGGTGTTCTGATCCCCCGTCTTTTCTCCCTCCACAGCAAGCTCACGGGGATCCACATCGGTCTGTCTTGCTCCAGGCTGCAGAGTCTGCTTACAGGTTCGGTCTGGGCGCACTCGCTGGAGGTGAGTGACATGTCTGCGGAAGAGCCCCCGGCCCACTGAGGGGTAACCCAAGCCGGTCAGACTGGCGCACTGAGTCCCTGGGGCCGGGTCAGCCCATTGTGCTGCAGGGAGAGGTGCTCTGATCTGAGGCTCCCGCATTGTGCTGCTGTGCCACTGGTGGCTCCAGGCTGTCTTTGGAGCCGGAGCTTTGGAATGACACAAATCTTCCGGAACCGCTCTGGAATCTCCGTCTAATTACACTGGGAGGAACTGATACAAGGAACCTCTGACATGACAGCCATTGAGATAGGCACAGACGGAGAGAGAGAAAGCGAGAGAGAGAGAGAGAGAGTGTGTGTGTGTGTGTGTGTGTGTGTGTGTGTGTGTGTGTGTGTGTGTGTGTGTGTGTGTGTGTGTGTGTGTGTGTGTGTGTGTGTGTGTGTGTGTGTGTGTGTGTGTGTGTGTGTGTGTGTGTGCAACCAACATGCAACTTCCTAAGACCCTATGTCTGTGTGGGCTGTCGGTCTTTGAACCAGCAGCCGAGGAAGGTGATCAGCTCTGAATGATCAATGGACAGTTGAGGGAAAACGGTGCATCTCCATGGCGATGATGAGACCTTTCTCAACCTCTCCTGCTGACGAAGGGTGTCAGCTCTCTGCATGCTTGAGAGCCAGAGTCATTACAAGGCCTTTGATGTCAGAGACAAGACATGACAAGCCGCTGTGGCTAAGAGCTGCATTTAGGGCAACCTGCTGCATGGCTTCCTCCTCAGATAGTAGACACAATCTACACAACGGCTCTCCCACAGACTCCATAGTCAATACTCTGTCTAGGCCTAATGACTGTTTTTCTTGTTTATATGCCCACAGCAAAACAATAAAACACCAATCTTTAGCTATACTATACTAACCAATCTTTAGTACCTAAAAACTGTCTGCTAAATGGTTAAATAAGGATACAAATATTTGCTGTGAATATATGAACATCATAGAACATTATCACCAAGAAGAGTATGTTGATGGTGTGAATACAGTATGTTGATGGTGTGAATACAGTATGTTGATGGTGTGAATACAGTATGTTGATGGTGTGAATACAGTATGTTGACGGTGTGAATACAGTTTGTTGATGGTGTGAATACAGTATGTTGATGGTGTGAATACAGTATGTTGATGGTGTGAATACAGTATGTTGATGGTGTGAATACAGTTTGTTGATGGTGTGAATACAGTTTGTTGATGGTGTGAATACAGTATGTTGATGGTGTGAATACAGTATGTTGATGGTGTGAATACAGTTTGTTGATGGTGTGAATACAGTTTGTTGATGGCGTGAATACAGTATGTTGATGGTGTGAATACAGTTTGTTGATGGTGTGAATACAGTATGTTGATGGTGGGAATACTGTTTGTTGATGGTGTGTGATTTGCAGCCACGGGTGCGACGGCTGTGTACCCCATTGACCTGGTGAAGACCCGTATGCAGAACCAGCGCTCCACCAGCTCCTTCGTAGGAGAGCTCATGTACAAGAACAGCTTCGACTGTGCCAAGAAGGTGCTCCGATATGAGGGATTCTTTGGATTCTACAGAGGTATAAACTGAAGCCTGGTGAATGTGTTTCTATGATGTAATTCTAGATATGGTCATCGGGTCCTCCAAAACAGGTTATGTTGTTCTGCCGGTATCATCATCCGCATGGTTTGCATAACAGCAGAAACTTTTGCCTTCATGTTCTAAATTCACCAATTCCAAAGAGGGCCACATTGTCATTACCTAGCTAGCTGAAAACGTCCCAGAGGAAAAACGCAAACAGAATTCATGTAGTACTGTCAGATCCATGTTTTCCAGTGTAGTGATAACGGTGCTGAAGGCTTGTGAAATGTAACACTCCCACTGTGAGAGGGCTCTCAGACGAAGGAAGTCAAGACTGCCATCTACTGCTGCCTCCGCCACTGCAGCTCTTTGTTCGTCCTCTCTGCTCTGTCCTCCTTCCTCCCTCTTTATCTTTCCACACTGATGAGAGGGGGATTGACCGAGAGACAGACACGCTTGACGGTTTTCTGGCTGCATACCATGAGCAGTCACTCACTCGCTCCTTCAGAAGTTTTATCTGGCTCACTGAAGGACGGACGGTGAAACAGTATGGTGGTTATCAAGCGCTATAGCACTGCCCCCCCCCCCACCACCACCACCACCACCACCACCACCACCAGGGCCACACAGCTCTCTCTGTTCCACACCACACTGGGATCAGGCCACAACAATGCTGACCCCATACAACTGCCAGTGTCATATTTGATATTTTTGTTCATTTGAATGGGAGGCATTATCGTTTGCTGCGTCAGATGCATCAGCTGTACCTGTAAATATTGATTGTTTATTTTACCCAGACAAGAGCCATGCTGATGTCATTGTATGGACTGTCAATGGAATTATTCATTTCCAGTCAGTGTCTTCCACTGTCAGGTAATCTAAATGGACTCCATCCATGAATACTGTTTTTGCAGGTCTCGTACCACAGCTTATCGGTGTTGCCCCGGAGAAAGCGATCAAACTCACGGCAAGTCATTACAATCATTTCCCTTAGAGTGCTTTCACTTTCATTGCACAGTAAGGAAACGTTGTGTCAAACATGAATACCATCGCACAGAAAATACAATACGTCTTCCAAAATCCAAGAGGTGACCAGATGCACTCATTGTCATTCTCCTTGGAGTATTTCTTTCTTCGTAAGTGCGCATTGTGCTTGTCTGATTCTCTTCTCGTCTTACAGATGAATGACTTTGTAAGAGACAAATTCACCACAGAGGACAACACCATTCCCCTGTTTGCAGAAGTCCTGGCTGGTGCAACTGTAAGTATTGGCGCGAGGATGTCTTCCTATAGACAGTCTGTCCATACACAGAGTGAGGGCTGAAAATACTCTTGTGCTTCATGCAAAGCGAAGGGAAAGCCTTGGCAGCTGCTTCATTGACTCGCATAAATCTAATTGACCTTGAATGTGGGGTAAGTGGAACAAGATTTTTGTTGAAACTAAAACATTCTGTAAGATGTTCTCTTTCAGTTTTATGAACATTTGCATCTCATGGGTGTACATTTTGAATTCCAGACATTGAGCCAAGAACGGGGAAATTTGTTGTGGTTTTCAAACTCCCTTCAACTTCAAGGTTTAGCTTAATTCTTTCTGACTGATCTGAAACTACAATTATAAGCTTTTCCTTTTCAATTTGAATTATGGATATTGAGTTGTTGTATATAAATGTAATCTCTAAATCAAGCGTCCCACCAGTGTATTGACATCCTAAATAAGTAGGGGGGATGAATAGAAAGGTGCTCTTTGGTCTCTGAACCCTATAATTGGGCACAATTTGAGAAATGATGCCTGTGAATGGACTATTTTTACCTCAGCGTGCTAATTTGGCACACTAACGTTTGGTGAGTGCATTGGTTAAAAAGCGCGCAATTCCCTCTGCCTACCTCTCTACTAAATGAGTCCAAGTGAAACGAAACAGACAGGGCGGGGAGGAGAGCCTGCAGGTTGCCTACGGAGGGCAGGGTCTGTGGGGTTATGACCCCTGTCAGCCTGTAATTGGAGGAAGAAGGGCTGGAGGGCCATGGGATGGAGCTGGCTCTACCTCACTGTGATTGAGTTTGACAGGACTGCACATACCTGAGGCCTGATCTGCCATTGGCCCACAGGTCCATACACCATACAAGTACAACAACTAGCATAGCATGAACCCTATAGCTTTTTTGTTATAGGACTCCACCCTGCAATATTATCTTCCCTAATGTATTATATAAGCATTGATATTCATGTTTGTGAGATTTTCCCCATAGTATTAATTTCTTCATCTGATGAACATGGTCTTTATGTAAAGTAGTTTCACGTTTTAGAGCTGGGGTCTTCAACCTTTTCTTGCCCATGGACCCCACCATATGTTACCACAAAAGTAATCACATATCTTGTCTTATCATTAGGTGAATGATATTGGCAAGGAGAAGAATCAACATTTTAAAATGAATAGATTTGGTAGACAGTTTCATTATTTTGACCTCCCCACATTATAATTGGAAGAGGAAGTGTAAACTCTAACTCTAACATACTAGCTAGAAAGGTAACTCCAAATATATTTTTGGTAAAAGAGCATCTGTTTAGCTGGTTAGCCATGTGTTGGCAAAAAATGAATGGCCAAGTCAAGAAAGCTTAGCGGTAGCCAGCAACACTTGCCACACTAGTAGCCTATTTGTGTGTGCTTTTTCAAAACCAATGTCAAATATTCCAGTGAGTGTAATTTGCTCAATATTAGGAGTAGAGAAATAAAGTTCACATCATTACAAAGAAGATCCTGCATTCTCCTCTTTTTTACTGTAGGCGTGTAAAAAGAGAAAAAAATGTGTTCTGTTGTTGCTAGCGATATTCATAAAAACATTCACAGACCCCCTGCAGTACTTAGGGGTCCCCGGACCCCTGGTTGAATAACCCTGTTGTAAAGGGGCAAATGTTCTGCTAGTTTTTTGAGATGGACTGTAATGTTATCCTGACTGACTGAAATAATAAGTGTAGAATATAAGGGAGATAGCGACAGAGGGATGAATGCATAAATCTTCAGAGTAGCGGATATTCCCCTTCCACTTTGAAAATGACTAAACGTGCCTGAGCTTTTTTTAGGACAGCGCTCGGATGTTTACAGATAGGAGCCCTGCCCTCTGTGTCACCAGGCTTCCACGGGCCTGATTAGATTTGGAGAGGGTGATAAATGTCCCTGAGTCAGAGGGGCTGTGCCCTGGGGCATCCCTGTCTTGGCCCTGAGCAGAGCAGGGTGAGTCAGCGCTCTCCCCTGGGAGTGGAGTGAATTGGGGAAGTGTGCGGGGCGAGGCCCTCCACAGGAGGTGCCTGGGGGAGAGGGAAGGGGCAGAGGGCTGGTGCCGGGGTCAGGGCCTTCCAGCCTTGAGCCAAGCTTCTCCTCACACCACGCCTGTCTTTCCCTTACCCCACTGTTTCCTCCCTCAATGCCTGCTTGTTTCTCCTGCTCCCATCAAGGCCACTTTCTGACAGCGCGACATTGGCTTTAGAAAAGAGTGTCTTTTGTGTTTAAGTTTACAAAGCTAATTTGAAAATGCTTATTGGGGTGAAATACTAAGGCACCATAACTCATTATCATCCTCACCATGGGCTGACCCCTTAATCATAGGACACAAGTAAAAAATAAATAAAGAATTGAATTACTATAAGTGAGTACTTTCATTTGACAATTTAAGTTTAGCATTGTAAATCTAGATTTATTTGTGAGACGGAAAGTGAGTAAGACAGAAATAGTGTATTCAAGTGGTTCGACGGATTGAGAACTAAGATCTTATAACATTGCTGTTACTGGTGCTCTGTGACATGTACTGTTGCTTCTCACCCTTAACCTGGGTTGTGTCCTGCAGGCCGGAGGCTCCCAGGTGATCTTCACCAACCCTCTGGAGATAGTCAAAATCCGTCTCCAGGTGGCCGGAGAGATCACCACGTCCCGAAGGGTCGGTGCCCTGACCGTGGTCAGGGACCTGGGCCTCTTTGGCCTTTACAAGGTGGGTAAACACCTCTACATCGCAGCACCACTCACACATCACCTCTTAAAACCTCTGTTATAGCCTAACTCAACCACCCCTGCATGATGTCACCCCAAAGGGCAGCTTATGTTGCTGGGATGTTGAACAATACAAACTGTATGACTGTGTAACAATGCAGATATTATATATTACACAAGTTATATGAGAGTTCTGGTGAGAAGGCACAGTATGCAGTAGGATGACTAGCTAGATTCCCTACTGACTATTACAATCATATTATGTCTTTCCAAAACAGTGTTTAACATGCAGAGACCACGGCTGCCAACAACCAACAGAAAATTAGGGGGGTTTATGCTTTGCCACTGTTCTTTTCCAAGTTCTTGTGGGTTTACTTACATCTCGAGTAATGTGCTCATGGTCCATATTTTAATGAGAAGCAGACAATATGGAGCTTGTTAAAAGAGACTGACTTCCTCCCTGTGGATGGGCCCAGTAGACCACGGGTCCATGTTAATGCCGTCTCGGTGAGTGTCTGAGAGACTGTGTGCTGGGCCTGGGAGGGAGCTCTCTGGGGGCCCCGGCGGAAACCACGGGGGAGCAGCGCTGCCTGGGGGCCTTCTGGCATCTTCTGTGACCCACCACACCGCCAGGCTCCTCTGTGGGTTGGCTGAGGCTCACAGCCAGCCAACAATAATCCACTGGAGCTCCCAGGCCAGATGATCCCATAGCCACAGCGGCTGCCTCAACCACTGCAATTACCCTCGACACCATCCGGGTCAAACATATTGGAAAATATGAATTACAGTAGAATATTCAGTACAGTAGTCTAAACCTGGACTAAAGAGACCAGATGTCGACACTACTTAACTCATTTGATGTTGATGATTCCACATTAACATTGTGCAATATACTGTACTGTATTTTCAGTATAGAATCTTTTTCTAAAGCACTCAAAGCGTTATCATGAGAAAATATCTTATAGAGATCCAGGCAGGTCCAAATGCATTTTACATTTCATGGACCATGAAAATGCGATGTTAGTTATTTTGGGATATAGATAATAAATCCTTTGCGTTTGTGTGTCCTAGGGAGCAAAAGCCTGTTTTCTGCGTGACATCCCGTTCTCTGCCATCTACTTCCCTGTGTACGCCCACACCAAGGCTGAGTTTGCAGACGAACAGGGCAGAATTGGGCCTTTGCAGCTGCTCACTGCTGGTGCCATAGCAGGTAGCTAGCGCTAACAACCACAGCTGCAAACCTCACCATCTCAACCTATAGACATAGCATCGACACTAGCCCCGAAGAAATGCTTCAAATCAATTAAGAATTTGTAATCATATACCATATATTCAATGATTGTAATCTACTTTCTATAACAGTAAATGACTGGATATTCTGTTCCTTTTCTATTTTAAACCTGCCAATGTACTGCACTGCTTGCCGTCAGTGGTGATACTATTCCTGCATAGTGAGAGTGCCTCATTATGTGGGTTGTGCAACACCTCCTAAGGTATACCTGCTGCCTCCCTGGTGACCCCTGCCGATGTCGTCAAGACCAGGCTTCAGGTGGCGGCCCGCGCAGGCCAGACCACATACAACGGAGTCATAGACTGCTTCGGGAAGATCATTGCTGAGGAGGGCTTCAGGGCCCTGTGGAAGGGAGCAGGAGGTAGGGACAGACTCCTCAAATGAGCAGTTTCATGACTGGGAAATTAGGCACTCTGTGGCTCCCATAATTGCTCTCTTGAAGACATCAGAGAAAATGGGAAATCCCACATTGTAATTTGAACCTCTCTCCCACCAGCCCGTGTCTGCAGGTCCTCGCCACAGTTTGGTGTAACCTTGGTGACTTATGAACTCTTGCAGAGATGGTTCTACATTGACTTTGGAGGACAGTGAGTATTTCTGCTTGGTTCACCTTTAGTGAACTGAAGTACACTTACAAGGATGTCTGGCATTGTATGTTAATTATCCTTCACAAATCTTTTCCCCCCAGTCGCCCCACCGGTTCTGAGCCAACTCCTAAGTCGAGGATCTCCGACCTTCCCCCTGTAAGTGCCGACCACGTAGGAGGCTACCGTCTGGCTGCTGCCACGTTCGCTGGCGTGGAGAATAAGTTTGGTCTACACCTACCCAAGTTCAAGTCTTCTGGAGCGTTGTCTGTTAGCCAAGCCCCAGCAGTGCCCAAAAAGGAGCCTACAGCTTCGTAGGCCGTCTTTCCCTCAACACTTTACTGCTAAATGGCTGCAACTCTTTGAGTAGGGTGTCTTACATTATAGCATTGAAAAGGAGTGGCGTTACCATGTTTCTTGAAGCGAGGCTTTGGTGAGGATGTCTCTGAAATGTGATTGACGAGACTTGAAAGGACATAGATGTGTTTCGAAAGTATTTATTTTAAAATCATGACCAGGGTCTTGGGAAATAATTGTAATGTATTTATTTTGTTGAAATAAATCGTCAATGGATTCATTTTAATTGTGTGAAAAGTACATTCTGAGATTCATGACACGATATGTGGAAGACGCTCTCTGGGTCACACAAAGGGAAGCCTTTCTTAGACACTACATACAGGCAGTATGGATACTGAATCCATACCGCAGATATCAAGCAAATTTCCAATACAGCATTATATCCTGAGGTATTCTACAGATTCTGGTTCTGATATCCTAAGTGTCACATTTTTGTTTCAGAGCAATAGTCATGTACAAAGACATTCAGAAGAAAGGTGAAGGTAACATTTTGGGATATATTACAAAACAAGTGGACATTTGGCGCATCTAGGTTAAACGAACATAGAAAAACACTGGCTAACAGTATAATGAAACCACTACATTCCTCTGTGCCGTAATGATGATAGATCTAGTCTACTACACTTCAAGTGGACATGGGCATTGAAGCACAGAGTGAACAACAAACACCAGTCATGATGACAGCAAACATGCTCAGGGTTGTGTAACCACAAACAACTAGAGTGGCCAGTGAAACTGAACCTGCAGCTAAACCCACAACACTACCGTATGGAGTTGACACGGTGCCTTTAAGGCATTATGGATCTTGAGTTCAACTGATTTGTATTGCAGAGTAAGACGATGGCTTTGTTTCTTGTAGGTTGATAGATAGCCCTGTTAGTTATCCCATCAGACTGGTGTGCTTAACCAGCCAAAGGAGAAGTTAAGTATGTGTATTAAATCTGAGTACATTTCCAAAGAAAGGATGTCCACATGCCTAAACACTGTTGCAATTGCGCCTTTTCCTCCAATCAAAACGAGGCTGACATTATGAAGCCTGTCACTGGTCCCTAGACCGGCGTTTTCATGGTTGATCAGGCAGAGAGGCGCTGAGCGGCAAGCTCCTCGGCATCATCCCGGTTCTCGTTGATCTCCGCCAGGGTTCGGACAAAGCGGGTCCACTCGTCGTTGCGTGGAACAGCGATTTGCTGGGGGGGGGGGGATAAAAATATTGATATGGGTGAAAATACTAACATATTGTTGAAGCTGGGACACTCAGGGTGCAAGGGGATCACTGGCAATCTTCCAACTGTCACAGAGACTTGACCCGTCAGTGGCAGAAATCAGGAGGGGGTGGGAGCTGCTCTCTATCTGCAGCTCACCACTCACTGACCTGACTGACACAGAAACTCAGACCCTCAGGAGACGTCTCCGTCCAGATAGCTAGCCTCTGACAAGACAATGGCTTAATTGTTGTCCGAAGAAATGGAGCATAAAGTATTACCAGAACCCCTTCACTAGAGAAAAAACAGGAATAACCCTGTTGAACCTCTCAAAATAAGTGCATTTCTTTTTTCAATACTTTATTAATATTAATTAAGTACTTATTTGTATCATTCTGCCTGAAATGGAGTACCTTCACAAAACTGTTTAGATTTAGCCTACATCTCAATTCTGTCTAAACTGTCTGAATGCAACACACCTGGAGATTACCCTTACCAAAACATATGAAGAATGCCATGCGTTTTAATGGCACAGTAAAGGCTTTTAACCCACTCACCTCTCCAACATCATAGACCAGGATCTGTCCATCAGAGTCTCCCACGGCTATCTCTTTGCCAGAGTGGGCCCAGCGCACGCGGTTCAGGGCTGGGTTCCCCTCCACTGTGGTACTGGCTGTAGGAACCTGCAAAAGAAAAAAAAACGTATTTGTCAACACCAATACTGATTCACTGACATCTGTGACACTATGGGCCGGTTTCCCCAGACACAGATCAAGCCTAGTCCTAGACTAAAAAACATTCTCAATGAAGAATCTGTGTCAGGGAAACCCCCCCCCTACAGATGCTGCAACACGTATAAAAAGGGGGCATGTGAAAGAGTGCCAGGTAACGTTACCTCAGTGTCGTTGTTGAGGTTCCACAGATCAAGATGGCCCACTCCGTCCACACACGCAAACAGAGCCGGGTGAGTGGGGGACCACATGACGTCATAGACGTAATCCGAGTTGTCCTCGAACGAGTACAGTGGCTTGTTGTTCTGGAAGAGAGTAAACGGAGGCGGCGCGTGAAAACACATCCACTCTGAACTGACCGTGCGCAATACAAAATATCTGGATTAAAGCTAAAACACAGACGCACACGGATCTTTGTGGGGCTAATGGAGTCCAAATTTACAAAAAAAAATTAAGAACACCTTCCTAATATTGAGTTGCATCCCCCCTTTTGCCCTCAGAACAGCCTCAATTCGTCAGGGAATGGACTCTACAAGGTGTTGAAAGCATTCCACAGGGATGCTGGCCCATGTTGACTCCAATTCTTCCCACGGTTGTGTTAAGTTGGCAGGATGTCCTTTGGGTGGTGGACAAGGCATAAAATTAACACCCACCACCTGCCAAATGCGGGTGGATTTTAGCATTGGCGGATGTCTATTTCACCAGTCATGTTGGCATTTATAGTAAAATAAATGCTGCAGTAGCTGTTTCCAAGTATTTCTGCAGTTTTGTTTCATAGCTGGTAAATGAATCGCACAAATCCTATATAGCCTATCACACCTCACCCTGCAACACTGCCTAGCTGGGAGCTGTGCTCATGTGAAAGATTCATTTTTCGAAGGCACAGGCATAAAAGTTGGACTAATTTAGTTGAAATGAAAGTCTACTGAAGTGAGACTGTCCTTGTGTTTCTTGGCTATTTACATTGTTTTGTTCACAAGCGAGGTTGTTTTTCTATGTTTGAGTTTCAACTGCTAGGGAAGAGAAGACAACGCTGCTACTAAGTCAGACTCAATCTCACAGGCACAAACATGACTAGAGTCGCATCACCACGGTAACCTCCTGCCCTTAAAGGGGAAGGTGACATTTTTTTGTCTCTTCTTTGATATTTTGGTTAAGACTCAGGTCACAAAAAAGAAAATGAAACAATATACCACATTACTTCTTACCAGAGTTGTAGACTCGAGTCTGACTCAAGTAAAAAATGTGATGACTTGAGACTCGACTTCATTGAAAAGCAAATAACTTGACACTTGACCCTCAAGACTTGGGACTAGACTTTGACTTGAGACTGATGTCTGGCCAGGTTTGGTAATGTTTTGTCACTCATTTTGTGGAACAAAGTCTACGTGGATTACTCTACACGCAGCCAGAGACAGTAACCGCAGCATTGACCGTACAAAAAAAAAAAACATAAAAAAAAAGAAGAAGCTGCAACTGATTGGCTAGTGAAAAGCACACTAGGGCAACAATTACTATCATCGGCCTACTGTTTTTTTGGTATGTAACAATTGCTTGAAATGTATCATTTAATTATAAAGCTTGCATTTGGAATTTGTTGTTAAATTTAAGTATCACAGTGGCGGAGACACACCATAAGAGTGGAGAGTGCTTTTTCTCCACTTGTTGAAATGTTTGCTGTTGCTTTTACACGTTTAAATGCAGGCCCTATGTGGTAAATCTATTCCATCCAATACAATAATTACTAGCGTTTCATCATTCCATCCCCATACCGTTTATTGCAACATGTAGACATTTCTGTTTCATAGGCCATCGATACATTTTCATTTTATAGCCAACCATTTCTTACCTTGCTCCGAGTGGGCGCAAAGTTTATAGTGCACATGAACATTCGCAAGACTCATGCGGTAGAAGTTCTGTTTATTTAATTCAATGTCTGGTTTCCTTTGTTCATATTTGCCTTTCCTGAGTTCAGTGTGTCTGTTGCCGCGTTCAAAACAACAAGGAACTTGGGGGGGAAAAAAACAAGCTCCGACTGGGGGAAAAATAATCGATTTGAACGGTCATCCAACTTGGAATTCCAAATCTGGAACTCGGGCCTTTCTCGAGATCCGACTTTCAAAACAGAAAGTTAACTGACGTCATGATTTGACCTCGTATTTTTCCCTGAGTTCACAGTTTTTTTTTGAACGGGGCATAAGTCCAACGTCTCTGTCATTTTTGTTGTGCGCACCTCAGTGAGCATTGAAAAAGGCTGCGTGGCCTGCGCACCACACTTCAGAGTCAGAACGTTGAATAAGAGAAAATGATTGTTAATAATCATTAAGACGAATGTCCCAATGTAACAATAGATGTGGAAATTGCCTTTTACATTGTAGAACCAGTTTATTGGTTGTAATTGCCAAATTGGGTAATTGTATGGTCCTGGGTGCCCAGTGCTCATTTAATGTAGGCCTACCTGTTTGAGCACCTGTTAGACAGAGTCCATTTGGTTTCTCAAGGGGAGGCTGTACAGTCTTGCCCTCTACCTGTGTCCGTTCAGATAGGACAGGTTAAGCCTGATACAGAGGCTATTTCTTTTGGGCTATTGCAATTGTGTATATTTGGTCACTCTACTTGTATATTTTGTATGATATGGCCCTTTCACCATTGGATCACCAAGACCTGTAAATAAATGTAGACTGATCAAGTCAACCTGCCTTACCTTCTGCTGATTTCACACCCTTATTAATGGCTGCTACATGTCCATATTTTACAATTACATAGGCTACTAAAGATATGTTGTAGACAAAATAATGAAAAGGGCTGTCTGGTAGCGTCAATAAATAGACAAAGATTTGTCATCGAACAAGTAGTTGCATATATAGATTTAGTTTTTACTTGACTTGCTCGTAGAATGTACGACTTGGACTGGACTCAGTCTTTTCTCGTTCTACTTGGGACTCCGCTTGACTCGGACCCTGTGACTCAAATAATACTTACTTGATCCCACCTTTGCTTCTTACTAGTAACGCATTTATTGTTTTAGAAACATTGCAAAGCATTGCTCATCCGTTTTTGTGTTTTGTTGGTGTAATTTTTTCAGGGGAAAAATATTTTGGAATGTAAAAAAATCTGAGTGGCTGGTAGATTTTTTTAATCTACCTGCCATAGTCGCTGATGGACCAAAAAGTACATTTTAGACCCTGGTGGTGGACCGTTCTTGATACACACAGGAAACTGTTGAGTGTGAAACACCCAGCAGCGTTGCAGTTCTTGACACACTCAAACCGGTGCGCCTGGCACCTACTACCATACCCCGTTCAAAGGCACTTACATCTTTTGTCTTGCTCATTCAGAGGGTGAATGGGCAAGACAAAATATTTAAGTGCCTTTGAATCCATGTCTCACAGCTTAAAAAACATTTTTTAACCCATCTCCTCCCCTTCATCTACACTGATTGAAGTGGATTTAACAAGTGACATCAATAAGGGATCATAGCTTTTACCTGGATTCACCTGGTCAGTCTGTCATGGAAAGAGCAAGGTGTTCTTAATGTTTTGTACACTCAGTGTACATGTTCCTTCCTAAATGGCACCCATAGGGCACTGGTCAAAAGTAGTGCACTATGTAGGGAATACAGTGCCATTTGGGACGCATCACAGTAACAGCAGGTTTTCTAGTGGCGAGGGGGTACAGTACCTTGGTGCTCCACAGCTTGACGGTCCAGTCAAAGGAGGAGGTGACAAACAGATGGGAGAAGTCAACGGGCCCGGTCGCTGTGTGACAGTCTATCCCTGTGATAGGCCCGTGGTGGCCCTCAAACATCTCACTGATCCCTGCTTTACTGTGGACCAAACATACAACACACAGGGGATAAGAAAACAATACATAGCCAACACCACGTTACATTAATTTCCCCCTGATGAAAAATTAGCATATATAACGTGATATCATTACCAAAATAATATACATGAAATATTCGAGCATATATTTCTGACTTTCAGAGCACACAAGGTTTGGTCAAGACCTCACTTTGTCTCAATTTACGTCGGGAATAACATTTAAGTTGAAAGAACTCCCCTTTTAATGTGCCATGGATGTAGATTCCCAGCTCGGTGGTGAGAGAGGGGCAGTCTTCATCTAAAGAGCCACATGTTGCAGAGCTGTTACTAGGCTGTGGCTCTGATAATTACCTCGAGAGATAAATACCCAGCATGAGAGATGCTTATGCGTTATTAACTGGGATGAGAGTATCATACCATTAGAAAATTAGCTGGAAAATTAGTCCCTCAATTACAGAGGTGATCATGCAACGCAGAACCTGGCAACTATCCCCCTCGGCGATCTCCGGGCACAACGCAGGACATAAGCGATAGCACCGTAGCTCAGAGATTTGTCTCTCCATCGCAGGCAGGAAGCACTCGAGTCAAGCCACGCGGCTCTGTCGCCTCACAAGTGGACACACTGACTGTTTGCTTGGGCCACCCTCTGTCTTTCTCGCTCTCAAACGAGAGCATTGTGTAACGATCCTCAGATGAGAGTCTCTTTGGGACATCCGGTTTTAAACAAACTCCCTCACACCGAGGGAGGACTCCTCCAGAAGAAATGATATCTTTCCCCTCCATGTGTGTCCCGTTTATGTTGCGCGACCTTTACAAACATAACTGACAGAAGCGAAGCAACACAGGATGACTGGGGTAGGAGTGAAAACCTCAAAACACCAGGAGATCAAGTGTTGGATTCATATTGCTTGGGGAAGTGAGGGGGGTGTATTTATTTGACATATCAAATCAAAAGTATTTATAAAGCCCTTTTTGCCTTAGCAGATGTCACAAAGTGCTTATACAGAAACCCAGCCTAAAACCCCAGAGAGCAAGCAATGTAGAAGCACAGTGGCTGGGAAAAACTCCCTAGAAAGGCAGGAACCTATGACGAAATACTGTTTTAAACCGGGGCCTAACAAGCCTCCTCCTATCCTCCTATCTGCCTAGCCGGAGGCAATGGGGACGCAGGGGGCTGGGGTTCTGGTTAATATTGTTGTACCTTCCATGACGACACGCCATGTAGACGGACCCGTCCTCGCTCCCCACCGCAAAGTTGTTGACATCTCCGAGGGGGAAAGACATGGAGGTGACAGCGACGGCCTTCGACTGCTTGAACACCAGCTCCAGGCTGTCCTGTAGATTAGAGGGAGGGAACAGAGTAGAATAACATTCCCAACCAGCTCTCTCTCTGCCCCGGCCTGCATGTTAACACACTGCATAACCGAAATTCAGCTAGCAATTTAAATAAATGATTAACATTTGACGTGTGGGTTCGGCAGCGCTGTTGGATTGCCATTGCTAGCAGAGTTCATTTCCTTGAATAAAAAATAAAAAATTATTTGAGCGCAAAAATAAGTTTAGTGAGTGCCCCCCCCCAAAACAAAAACGTAGCGGCTGAAACAAATGGGTTTAGTGAGGTCCCGGTGTTTGACATGCCCTATAAAAATGGGCCGACGTGAAGTGTGTGGCGAATAGGCGGAGCGTGATGGGCGGTACCTACCTGCGGTTGAGACAGCATGTCCAGGCTCCAGGAACACATCTTGCCATCGGTAGAGATGCTAATGAGGTTGTGGGCGTTCTGGGTGCCCACCACGTTCACACAGTACACTGGGTGCTGCACAGAGGGGGAGACAGGGGAACAAGGCCCCCCACGATCAGTCTGTTTACAACACACCGGCGTCACCATTGTTTCTGCACTCTGCTCGTCTGACCGTGTGTTCAATGTAACTGTTGAGATAAAATCATTTTGGTGATGGTTGATTGGCAGATGAGTGTGTTGTGTTATACCGTGTGTGCTGCTGCTGACAGAGGGGTCCTCTGCACGGGGGTCCTCTTGTTGCTCCTGTTGTCCCACAGAACGATCTGCCCCGAGTAGGTGCCCCCCACCACCAGGTTAGGGTGGAATCTGGCAAAGGCGGCCGACATCACTGCAGACTGGCGCACACACAGACAGAGAGTGTGTGTGCGTAAGAGACAGGGCCATGTCAGCGTCTGCTGAGACTAACGAGCGCACGGTGAAACAGCGACAGCTCTCTGGTGATGTACGTCTATGTCACCTCCAATCAAAAAACATCTGCGTGCCCCCCCCCCCCTATTTCAGACCAGCTCAAAATAATACACAGACCTGGGCCATTCAGGGTAGCGCAGCAGTATGCCAGTGTGCTGTACAGCCGGCTGCTCATTTTCATTTACACTTCAACTATCCTGTGTTTTCCTGTGTTTTCCATGACACCCCTCATGGCAGAGCCTCCTGCTGGAAGCTACTCACGACAGGATATATATGGTATGGATTATGTCTACATTATTCGTGCTAGTTTATTATGTGTGGTCTCTTTACTTGGTCTCTGGCTGCCTGGTCCAAGCCCTACCTTCCCCGTAGCCTGAAACACACCCCCCGTAAACCTAGCCATATGTAATCATTCATTCATCCATCCATCCATCCAAGTCGATTTATTTCCAAAAAGGTGAGAAAAAAATGACATTTTATTTTAAAAACACATTCCCAGCTCACTTGGCGGCATAGAGAAAAATGAGTTCACACTTCTGCTCAGTTTTATTTAGTCGAAGCAATGTGCCTGGGACTACATCCGCTCTGGCGGAAGCAACATGTGGTTCTACTCAACCCGTCTTGGTCTGGGAACCTCAGGGCACGCAGGATAATAAGGAGTGGAGGAGCTGCTCTCTCTCTGCTGAACACAGGGCCCTTGTTTAGGTACACATGATAACCACTCCAGCACTGCGCAGCACAGCACACGTAACACTACTGCTGCAGCCCCTTAAACCCCGGCCAGCTATTGCACCACTGCTCTTCTCCGGCGCCTCACTAACATGTGGATAGATGTGGTGGTCAACGCCAGCCCGGTGAAATCACAATGTGGATGAGAAAGAGAGAGAGGCAGAGAGAGGTGGGAGGGATGGTTGGCGGTGTGCCACACCCGTCAGGGAGAGAGCCACCCATGAGGCAGAGGGAAGGGGAGGAAGGGGGCAGAGAGAGAGAGAGAGAGAGAGAGAGAGGGGCCCTGGGTGGCTTTAGTACCTGGCAGTGGAAGACATATTCCGGAGTGTTCTTCTTGTACTTCATGTTCCAGACCAGGGCCACCCCGTCCGGCTCGTGGGGGGCTTCCTCGTTGTTGTTGTATGAGGCAACCAGCAGCTCAGGATACTGGTGACAGACAAATCAGCCCAAATGAATGTCAAGAGGAAGTAGACATGGCCTCCAGGCTTGGCTCCATGTGAACAAGCCTGCCCTCAGCAGTGCCGGTGAATGCCGAGCAGAATGCGTAACCACCCCCTTCTCCAACAAGATTTATGGCCGGGAAACTTTTCCCCCAACAGCGCAGTCTGGTAAATAACGTTTGGATGCTACGGCTTGGCATAATGTTAAAGGACTAGGGGGACTAGACTTCTGAGAGAGATGAGTGAACCACGGTAGTAAAGTTGGCCACTGCAAGTCGTTGGAGACCTTTGAAACACAACCCCAGCGCACACTAAAAACGCAGGGAGAAACGGCTGAGGAAAGAAATGCTTGAAAGACCTGCTCTCAAACACTTACCAGATGTAAACAAACCATTAACCTCTGCTGCTTCTCATATTGGAACAACTGAAGTTTACAGTCGGCGAATACACAATTTAGCACAAGGGAATGGATATCCCTCTGAGCAAGCAACGCAGTGGCGAACAATGAGTCGGTGTTCAATCACTGTCAGAAGACATTGTAGAACTGGGATCAAATGAAGAGAGACATAAGGGGAAACAAATGATTACGGGCTCATACTAAGTGACAATTTGTGCACGACACGGCCCCGGCTCCCGGGGGAACGTGGCTAAATGTCTAATATGAAAAACGAGTGCTGTGTTTATGGTACAGATTTAGGGCAGTGGTGAGGTAGCTAAAGACTCAATGTGTTAACGGACTTCCTTCTAACAGTAAACAACTTGTGGTTGAATTCGGACACGCAGCGACGCAGTGTGACATGATTCACAAAGACACAGGGGCCAGTGAAACCATGAACAACGACTGCTGGCGTTTTGACTCAGTGACTAAGTCAGTGAAAAGGTCGCGTCATGACGATGAGCCAATGGTGACTAATGGTGTTGTGTTTAACCGGTGTAGGGTGAAGTTCCCCCTAGATGCTGATCTTGGGTTAGTTTTGCATTTTCCCCCACCAATGGTTAAGGTTAGGATTGGGTCAGAGGAAGCTGATCCTAGATCTGCACCACGGACAAACTTCACCCAGGAGCGTGTTTTACCTGAGGGGACCAGTCCAGACAGGTGACCACGCGATGCTTAGACCAGCGCTCATCCACAAACTGTCTGTTCAGAAACAGCTTGGCCCCAGCTTGGATCTCACTAGGGAACAGCATAGTCACAGTCATAATAATAACAACGCTGCACTCCTTCCTATGACTAAAACAGCGACTGTATTCTGCCTTTACTATTCAGGTGATGCCAAATGGAAGAAGGGAAGAAAAAAAATATCTTCTCTCTCTACCCTTCCTTCTCCTCCATCTCGCGACCACTGTAGTCGAAGAAGACGTCCACGTGTTGGGACAGGGCCCGCTCCACGATGCGGGTGCTGTGGTCAAAGAAGGTTATGAACTGCTCAGAGTGGAGAATCTGCAGCTTCTCCTCCTCAGTCAGCTCTTGTGGAGGTGCTAGACAGAGACGGTAAAAGTTATGGACAAACAATACAGAGCCATCTAACAGATTGGGGTCGTCTTATTCAAATTATATTCGGGGGGGGCATCATACAACACTTGGAAGTCAAAATCCCGCCAAAATGGTTGGTAGGATTCTTCAATGAAGATGACATCAAAGAAGTTCAATCGTTAATCTTTTCGCACCACAACTCCTACCTTCCTCCTCCTCTTTCTGGTCTGGTTTCTCCGTTTGGATCTCAAGCACTGGTTGTGGTGGAGCAATCTCCTCCTCCTCCTCCTCCTCGTCTTCCTCTGTTGGGTAAAAGGTGGACAATTTCAATTCAACACTACATAAGAAAAAGAAACTGGCAACGCTTCACATTTCATGGTTTATACAAGATTAGTCATGCCAAATGTGACAGCGGCTAATGACAAACGTTAGAAACCGCAGACGATTTCAATGACAATGGTTTTAAAGTGACAATTGATCCTGCAACTCTGTGTCAATGTTTGGTTCATTCCTAATGTCTACAACTAGTCTCCATCTGCAACATAGTTTCTCTTCAACGTGCACACTGAATGGTAAGCAGGCTAGCATGGGTATGGGAATGGAATCATTATGTGCCTCTGCCTCTCATTTGTTTGGTTTGCCAACTCAATGTCACCTCTCTGAAAGGACCTGTGCCTCTAAAGCACTGGAGGTTGTCATTTGTGTGAAGGGGGGGCCCTAGGACCAGACCCCCGCTGTGTTGCCCCCCCCCCCTCTCGCTGATAATGAGGCCCAGCTATTCAACAGTTGTTGTTTTTTTGCACTTCTCAGTGTAGCTATCTCCTCCATGTCCCAGCGACAAGTTGCCCCCTTCCATCCAGGCCAGGGTCCGGGGTCAGCGGGACAGAGGACGAGGAGCAGCTGCCCAGGCCCACTCCCATTGGTCCGACCAGCTGACAGGACGGGTGCTAGCCAGATGGCGCTGCTTTGATTGTCTTGTTGGCCTCAGAAAGGTGGCATGAGGATGGCACAGAGGTTTTCCGCCTGACCGCCCCTAGACAAGTCTCTCTGAACGGCAAGCCCGTGCAATTACCACCCCACCAGGGGGTCCACAGACTGCTATTCAACCTCGGAGAACGCACGACAAAAATACAGCTTGTAGGCCCGACCAGCTGGCAAACCACACACTGGCTCAGACTTTCACACACTAGACAACTCTCCTATCTCAAACAAGCACCTCACCGTCTCCTCTCCATACACGCCCATTCAACGTAGAAATAGATTGTTTACAACAAACACATTCATGTGGATGAGAAAAATGTACAATTGTCTACCTTTTAGAGCTCTAGGTACAGTTCATCTATGACGGCAGCAGCGTTGCACACAACTGTTCCATTTCCACTGAGATCATCTAAAATCAGGGGTGCCAAACTCACTTTTTCCCCGGGAGCCGCAGTCGGCCTTCCACGAGGTCTCAAGGGCCCCACTGAAAATTGGTTATATTTCCTCGCCGTCAAATTTAGCTAATTTTTTTTATAAATTGTCCTCCATCTATAACTTGGGGAATGTTCTATGCTCCCTGACTGTCAATAGCTTTGATTTCAGTGATAATTAGTGGGCTGGGCACAGTCAAGAAACTGTATGAATGGTCCATTATAATTTATACACAGTTTTGATTTGGTAAAATAAACATTTTAAAACGGTTGTTCTTTCCGCCCACGGGCCGGATGTTTGACACCTAACTGATAACGACATCTGCCTATATAAAGTTATTCTCGTTCCTGTCTCCCATGGAGGTTGGGGGGGGGGGGAGCATTGGGTGTTCTGATGAGTTTACAGAACTGGGTTGATGGCAAGCCATTTCAATGGACGGCCGTACCCTGGAACCCAAAGGAGAAGGTTAAAATCCTTCCTTTCAAGGGCCTCAATCAGGCTTAAAGGAAAACAGTAATCACTGTCTTTCAGATGGGCCCGGCTGCGCTCGTCAGCCCTTTCCCCCGGCGAGGCAGGCAGAGCAATCAACCTGCCAGGCATTAGGAGCGGAAGGACAATCTGAAAATAAAGGGTATAATGCACCTGCCAGCCAAAACGGCCATTTGGAAAAAATCTAGTGATCCTGGTGACCCCGCTGGAGGGAGTCGGGGGTGGGGGTCAGAACCAGGGGGTGGGGAGGGGGCATTTAACAGAATTCACCCGGATCAACCATGTACTGCACACCGACACCTCCCCTCAAAGCAGGCCCAATTATGGCTTTTGTACCAAGAAATGCTTTTTTGGGGCGGAGTGGTACCGGGGGAGGGAGGTGTAATCACAGGTCTTTGTCAAGACACTATATTAATGCAAAAGCAAAGTGGGCCCAGTGTGTTGTTCAAGTACAAAACTAATGACCTTCACTCCCCACTGCAGGTGTGTTCGTCTCATCCACAGATTGGACAACACAAATCGGACTTCCACATGCCAGTTTACTAAAGGCTGTTGCACCAAAACCAGCGTCCACTGTTGGTCTTTTCTAGCTGCAGTGGAGGAGTGTGGAGAGTAGACGGTCTGTGAGTACAGAGAGACCCTAATTAAGTGTTAAACACAGAGGACACCATGGCTTCAATCGATTCACAGTTCGTTTTCAATCCGTAAATGAAAATGTACTTCCCTTTGAGTCTAAAGTAGGCAGCATTACTCATAACTGCTCACAAATCGCATATGAGAACATTCCTTTTAATCATTACATGCGTTTGCCAGCTAAAAAGAAAAATGGCTAAAAAAAAGCTAAAATAATAATAATCACAATGCTGCAAATGTACACGTATTTTACTAGTACCAACAGAATATCTTTACGTGCATAGCACAGGCCTGCATCACATTTTTACTACAGTGTCAGATAGGGATTTACTGAAGGGACAATGACCAGTTGGCATAATGGTCATGGTATGTTTTCTTTCTGTGCGAGGTAGCAGATGAAAATACATCAAGCCACCACGACCCGACCCAACCCGGGAGATTTCAGCAGTGGCCCTGCAGCCGTTCTGACGAGCAGGTTAATCAGGGTTCAGTCAGCTGTGAAATGGGAGGCTTTTGTTGAGTTTACACACTTGGAGCACTGGTTACCTCTCTCGCTCTCTCTGTGTATCTACCCCCGTCTCTCTCGCTCTTTCCTTCTCTCTCAACAGACAGAGGATTGAGACAAAAGGAAAAAAAGACCTTTCTGTGAAGATGTGATAGGGATTCAGCAAATGTTTTTACCCTATAAAATCTCTATTTCTGGTTATTTTCTCACATTCGTGTCTTTGAATAAACTCCACTATAATTGATGAGCATGCTGAAACTGTAGTTAAATGGTAACCTAGGCCTACATTTAATTCAACAATACAGTCAGTTAAGGGGGACTAATCGACAAGTGCCAAGAGTATGAAAGGTGACAATGTTCAAAAGAGTGCCACTTCAAACAAGAGGCTGTTGAGTTGAGTTCCTTTAGTGATTAAAAGTTATGACCTTCCCCCGAATCCAAGTGATTAAAACAAATCACATTTAATTACATTTCAAATTTACTCAAACGCTCTACTCTCTCTTGTATTGCCTGAAGCCTTTTTAAACAGAGCTTCAGGCAGGACACTCGATGAATTCCCCCATATATTTTTTCCATAATTACATCTTGCTAAGCAGCACTTACTGACATTGCATAAAGTCCACTGCTGTAGCCTGAACAGTGTTCTATATCAAGGCTACCACTACGTTTGATTTCTACACACTATCCTGATTCACTGCCTTTCCTTGTATGACCTGGAGTGGGAATTTCAACCATCCAAGCAAAACAGCGAGTATTGCTTTTATAAATATTGGTGGAACTTACGATTTATGGGGAAACGTCTCTAACTAATAGATTCTTTCCCACCAGGTCACAAAATTTGCATCTACACTGGACTCCTAGTAACCTAGTTCAGGGTTTCTCAAACTCGGTCCTAGGGCCCTCCCTGGGTGCACGTTTTGGTTTTTGCCCTAGCACTACACAGCTGATTCAAATAACCAACTAAACATCAAGCTTTGATTATTTGAATTGGCAGTGTAGTGCTAGGGATAAAACCACAAACCCTGTTCTACAGGACGGTAGCTCTCCAGGACCAGGGTTGGAGAGCCCTGTTCTACAGGACGGTAGCTCTCCAGGACCAGGGTTGGAGAGCCCTGTTCTAGAGGACGGTAGCTCTCCAGGACCAGGGTTGGAGAGCCCTGTTCTACAGGACGGTAGCTCTCCAGGACCAGGGTTGGAGAGTCCTGTTCTACAGGACGGTAGCTTTCCAGGACCAGGGTTGGAGAGCCCTGTTCTACAGGACGGTAGCTCTCCAGGACCAGGGTTGGAGAGCCCTGTTCTACAGGACGGTAGCTCTCCAGGACCAGGGTTGGAGAGCCCTGTTCTACAGAACGGTAGCTCTCCAGGACCAGGGTTGGAGAGCCCTGTTCTACAGGACGGTAGCTCTCCAGGACCAGGGTTGGAGAGCCCTGTTCTACAGGACGGTAGCTCTCCAGGACCAGGGTTGGAGAGTCCTGTTCTACAGGACGGTAGCTCTCCAGGACCAGGGTTGGAGAGCCCTGTTCTACAGGACGGTAGCTCTCCAGGACCAGGGTTGGAGAGCCCTGTTCTACAGGACGGTAGCTCTCCAGGACCAGGGTTGGAGAGCCCTGTTCTAGAGGATGGGAGCTGGAAGGACCAGTCCACCCCTACCCAAAATAAAAGAACACTAATCAGCTTGTTGTGCTTTTTTTTGGAGATGGTGGGTCATCTATGGGGACAATTTAGGATCTCTCTCCTTCGCTCTCTGTCTAGCATGGCATGGCAGCACCTTCCTCCAATGCCACCGCCCGTTGACCTTGAGTTTACAGTGCCGTCGCCTCCTCTTGACAACATGATGAATCGCTCAATCAGTGCACGCGACCAACGCCACACCGAACATCAAATATGCGCAGAAGGGTGTGAGCAGGCGAGGGGACGCCGCCTCACCAAGTGCCAGGAGTGATGGCGCGAAAGCGCACAATGTCACTGAGTGTGTTTTGTTATGTGCCTATTGGGTGAAGGGAGAAGACAGGAAAGCGAGAGAGTTGATGAAATGATTACAGAGTGGCAGAGAGAACGGAGGGGGGGGGGGGGGGTCTAGTGTTGAACAGCCAACAGAAACCATCCTTGTTTAACACAGTGTTACAATGCCCTAAAGACATAGTCTCTATGCCTCCCTCCACAGAACAGAACAGACAGAGCTCTGCTCTTTATCCTTTACCCATTGGGTATGAGTATCCACAGAGTCACACAATCTGTTCACAGCCAGACCGCTTGCATTTCACATTCCCCAATGACAAATCACCAAGTCCTCTGGCTAGTTTCCACTGGAGATTGATCTGACAGGCATCTAACTGGGTTCTATGCAGTCTGAAGTGTGAAGGGGGAACTTAGAAGAGACAAGTAACCCGTGCAGGGAATCAATCTTTGTTCATCAACCCAAACCTCCGAACACAAACCATCAAGCATAAATAATGAATCTCTTTAACTCACTCGCAGTGTAAATAAAACCGACTATGCTACATAGCACTCTATAGCGGTCGCTGATATGTCTTGCTGATAAAGCAGTGTAAACAACAGATTTCAGCCTATGAGACACTCTGAACTACATCTTAGAAGGGAAAAAAATAAACTAGGGGTGTAATCACAATATTGCATATTGTGGCACATGTGCTCAACATGTGGACGTTATGGGTAAACGTGCTTTTTTTGAAGATACGCATAGACGACCACATGAAAGCTGCTGTGCAGCAATTACATACATATTGACATGGTTCAGATGCATTAGCCGGGCATGAACGAGGTGCTTCATATCCAGCCCCAATCTACTGCCTTTCTTCCCAATTCACCCTGGCCCTCTCATCCTGCACATTCATTGTAGCAAGGCCCTATTGGTTTGAGGATGGGGGTTTTGAGAGGAGTGAGTCTACGTGTACGAATTTAATCTTTCCTTTGACTTCTTATGTTTCCCGGGCCCCTGCAATTTCCCCCGGCTTTCATCTCAGTGCTCGGTAAGGTCAGATCATTTCCACTTTGTGTTCACTTCCTGCTCCCACTCGTATGATCAGACAACCCAGCCAGCCAGCCGGCCACAACACACATCAAAAAAGAGTAGCCTTCGGAAACCTTGATAGATCGACTGCACTGTTCTCTGACCTTGCAGTCAATGAGTCAGGCAGCTTTAGTTGTGCCGAAAATATAGAATCCTAGTAACTATGTACTCGGGTTAGATTTCTCACCTTCTTTCTGCTGGGTGGTCACAGGCGTCTGGGTCTCCTTGGTGTACGACACCGTCTCTTTTGGAGGGAAATCAACATGGGTGATCTTGGCCATGCCCAGCTTCAGAGGTCCACGCCTAAAAGCAGAGCACACCTTCAGACCCACGGCAGGGCCAAGGAGAGCTGAAACAATAACAAGAACCCGGGCGACCCAGACACAGCACATAACAGTACTACTATCACATTCCAGCCTTTTCATTGGCACCTCAAAAGCCGAAGTCGCCTTTAAGACGGATGTGCGATTTTGTCTTCTGATAATCACTTATTTATGGAGAAGGAAAGGAAGGATAACAGCGTGTCTGTAGGTCAAAGAAAGACGCCACCAAGAGACACATGACCGGCATGACTTTTTTTCCTGATCTAAAACGATGACTTTCGAGAGGGTCAAGAGGAGCAACAGGGCTAGAGGTTGAAAGAGGGATGAAGTGAAAGGAAGGTAGTGTTCCAGTACCCCAGCTCGGAGTCAGAGTGAAGCTGAAGAGTAGACGGGTCAGAGTCCCAGTGTAGAGTCCTGGTTAGTGTCACAGCAACAAGGCAGCATTAGTGCAAGAAAGCAGGCATAAACCAAGAGAGGAAACAAGTTAGAACGTATACACTCAACATGCCTATACTGACAAATACAATTTAAAAAACAAACTTGTATTCAATTCAGAACATTTCAGAAACACAGAAGTTTTCGTAGCGAGTGGTAAAATCGCACACACAGGTCCTGAGAGTGCGAAGACACTGGGTCTAATGAGGCAGCCTGAGGGGCTGGTCAGGCCTGAACTGTGTCACGCCAACGGCTCGGAATCCCATGTGAGGGAGCGCCCTGCGGGCGAAAACATGACCTCCCGTGTGTGGAGGAAATGACCACGCTGCTGAGGGAAACGAGGCAACACGTAGAGCCTTGGGGTGGAGGAAGAGCTCCCTGGCTCTGATGGGACACTGGAGGAGCTAGAGTTTCAGCAGGGGGACCGGGGCTCTAATTAGGGGTCCCCCAGGCATCTCCACAGCCCTGTTGTTTTATAGCTCATTTAGGACCATCCTAATGCAACGGCACACGAACAAAATAAACATGCACACCCTCGGCATAAGCTATTCATCGTGATCTTCAATGGTATTGTTGGTGGGCATTTGTGTGTTATTTGGAGAACAACACTGGTACTGTGTTCTCAAAACTGGACATGTTTATAGGCATAGTTTATAAGGCAAATGGTTACATAAGCACCTGTGTGCATCTAGTAAAACTCATGCAAAGGTAGTTTAAATTTCATTGTAAGAACATTGGCAATATCTTATTAAAAACCAAGATACTGGATTGACTGTTCCAGCTGTGACATGGATTTATAGAGAAGAAACCTGTTCAAACCTGTGAAACACAAATCCTTTAAAATGACACAGACATTAGGAGAGACCGTTCCTCATTCATTCCTGCAATAAAAGCCCCGGCATGCATCGCAACCTAAATTACAGCAGCGCTGCACTGTGCTTAGAGGATGAAGGCTCTTTGCAGAGAGATATTAACGCATTTTGACATTAAAACATTAGATTGGGGGGTGTTTGTACCTGGATCCCACGGCGCCGTCGCCCGAGTCTTGGCTCCCTGCCTCGCTTGGTGTGCCCACAGATTTGGAGGTCGGAGACATGGGAGGAGGGACTAGATAGTGAAACAGGTAGTCTAGTGGTTAGAGCGTTGGACTAGTAACCGAAAGGTTGCAAGATTAAATCCCCGAGCTGACAAGGTAAAAATATGTCGCTCTGCCCCTGAACAAGGCAGTTAACCCACTGTTCGTAGGAAGTCATTGAAAATAAGAATTTGTTCTTAACTGACTTGCCTAGTTAAATAAAGGTAAAATAAAAAAATGACAGGTATCCCCCTGTTACTATGCAAAGAGGCTGGCATGTTCACAATAGGGCAAAGGTAGGTCAATTTTGGGGTGCCAGAAGTGGCAAAAAATGAATACAAATGTGTCATGCAAAAAAGGCTAAAATGGAGTGGATATGAACAGCAAAAAGGAGAAAAGACAAAGAAAAATATGTTATATTTCACCCCATATGCTATGAAAACAAAAGTAAAAATTCAACAGTAAGACAAATACCAATAGTATTAGAAATAGCTAGGCACACATCAACATACCAAAAGTAAATGGATGAGACAGTTATCAAATTCAAAAATACAAACAAGTAAATAATCATGTCAATGTCACTTAAGCTATTTAAATTAAGTCTAAGGAACCATGGCAAACCATAGAAAATAATATGACCTTTTCTGATTCATAAAGAAAAGTAGGGAACTGATGTTATCACAAACTGACAGACCAAGCCAGCCATAAGGCAACATAAATGAATCTACTATGGACCACTTCTGCCCCCTTCTGTTAGCTTGGTGACAATATCCTCACATAAATCTTGGTTTAGAAAAATGTACAGTCAATAGTCAAATGGCCTACATTACACAAGAGAGACTCAATACTTGTAAAATGCTCATGAGATTTGTTAAAATTCTAATACTGCTGGTAGATGGTTTCTTACCAACAGGGACATCAGCTGATGTGATGCCCATGCTCTGCAGAAGGGCATCTGTCTCACGTCTCTTTTTCTCCAAATCCGAGTCATCCAGTGGGGCGGCATCTTTCTTCAGGTCAGCCTGGAAGAGAACCAGAGCAGGTACACTGGTTAGTATCCTGACTGTAAGCATGATGAATAGAGGGTTTGATGGAGAGTTGTCTGAATTTGGCTAGTTTATAGTGCTGGGCGATTAACTGAAATGTTGGTTATTTTTGTTTTTTAAACAACTAATTGTTCAATTACTTGAATTTTATTTCATTTTTTTTATTCTGTGAGCTCAATGCGCAGTAAATCAGATCAAGCCCGAATGAAGTCATCAAATAGAAAGTATACACAAGAACTGAAATATTTTATTAAAGTAATCTGAATAAAGGTTAATAAGAGATAAGCAGTAATGGGCGGTCACTACCATCACTACCAACTTGTATTAATTGTTTATTCTGTGGTGTTACAGCATTCAACCCACATAATGCACAAAAAAAATTAAAATGATCAAAACGTGATTATTTTTTAATAGTCTAACCAAAACCACCTCAAAAAGCAATAGTCGCTCAGCACTTCTAGTTTAATAAAACAATTAACCTAGCCTTAGAATCTGTGCATTTTCCCTGCAATCGAAGCTACTGCTTCCTCTTTCCACTGATGTAAAATAGGCCTACTCAGATACTTTGAGCAGAATGCACACTGCCATTTTGGTCAGTTTAGTTCCCGGCATTTAAAGTCCCTATAAGCATGTACTTACCTCTTTCTTTTTGCGCTCATCTTCCTTCCTTTTTTTCTCCTCCCTGATCTGAGCCAGGCGTTGCTTCTTCCGTTCAAGCTCCGCTTTCAGCTCACTTTTGTCTGACATGATGCCAACACTGTAGGACACGAACACATTTCAGAACAAGATAGGTGACCTACAGCATTTTACAGCAGTTGGCAAATCTGAAAAAGCCATCATTTGTACAGGTGTTATTTTTCACTCAGAAAACAACCACGAGTTATGCTACACATTGGAATATAGACTCGGTTATGGTCAGAAGCAATTTCGCCGACAGCATTTCATGAGCTGCTCTGAAAGTGTAATAAGATCACTCCTTTTTAACCTTTCAGATCAACGAGAATAGCACCTGCTCCTTTGCTCTGATCTGCCAGGTCAAACCATTTAACTAGCGGGCCCACTGCTAGTTTTTGATCATGAATGAAGTTTCAGCAGGGCACAGATGATAAGGCTCAAGAGCACACTCTACTGTCCAGACAGAGAAAGGTTGGATGCTCTTCCATTAGCAGGGTCCTGACCACCTGGCCTGTAAAATCGTTTTCTGGTCCAAAGCCCCATTCAATGCGCTTTTGTCTACTCAACTCTAACCAACTTCAGAGTGCGCTCAGAGAGATTAGGTTGATCACTTCAAGAGAGGCTTTACCATTCTGTATACAGCATTGATCAGCCCTCATATCCTCCACAGCACCTGACCCTTTCAACACCCAACACAGGGACCACTTTAAGACATTTGACTTAATTGCACAACTTAAGACAATGAATGGAGGTCTCTGAGCTTTATAATGAATTAGGTTTCTAAGCCTTCCTTTTCAGATGGACATTCAGACATTAAGTAAATTAAATTTTATCAACCACCTTGAGATAATGTGGTTGATGCAACTTTTTTTAAACTCATACATTGTCATTTTCATACAAAAACACCCAATAAATTAAGCTTTTCAAGTAGTGTTCATGTAAATGCAGACTTCTGCAACAGGAAATGTAAGCTAATACAAGGACTGTAGCTAGTTAACTCAAACATTCAAAATGTATTTTATTGGTAAAATATCAAATAAGAAAATAACCATTTTAAAAACAGAAGTAAAGAGGACATCATGAGCTCCAACATAAGTGATGCTGGCAAGAATCACGCCGCGAAGTACAGTGACTAGTTTACTGTGCAGTGGTCAAGCTATGAACGATAGCATTGAGCAGCATCATCAGCATCTTCTTGCCTCGCTATCACTTGAACCAGTGCGCTAGCTAAGTTACATAGCTAGTACGGTTTGTAGAGAGCAGGTAGAGAATGTTATCTTAAAATTCTACACATCCGAAAAACCCCATTGTTTTACTTACTAACGTTAGAAGACTGTCAGGACTGTCATTTATCTAACATAACTTTAGCAAGTTAGCTGCGGCCCCACCCAGCAACTGTGAGATTGACTAACCAAAATTGCTAGCCAGCGAACGTTGGCTAGAAGAATTGACTTTGTCTTGGCATCCGGAATGACCTCTTCAAGTTGAAAACATTGATTCGCTACCTGCCTCTTACAACAACAACAAAATCGATCTACCAATCTTTCAACTATGTTACATTCAAGCCTAGTTGCAGAGTTTAGATCAGCTAGCTATCACAATTGGCCTGCAACAGGCTAACGTTAGCTGTTACTTAGTTAGCTAGCGGCTAGCCAACCATCTCGGGGGAAACTGATGGCTGGCTGACGACTAAATCTCAGCACACGTTTTCATTTACACGCTACCTCCACGTTTCACTTGTAGTTTGGTAACAAACCGTATTTCTCCTTGGCTTTCTAAACGCTTGAATACAGGATCCTTTCCTGAAGCACCAACACAACGGTCCTCACCAGTTACCACAGCCACGAATTGAGAAGGCCCGCCTATCCGACCAATAAGATGAGGGAATGTGATGACGTATATTCCATTTCGTGGGAAAACCTCGTTTTCGAAATGGCATGTCTCGAGTTCGGGAACAAGAATTAGCAACGTCACTAAAACATAACATTGAGAAATAACAAAAGTCTTGGGCAAAAGGGTAAGTTGTCCTAAAATGAGCTCGCTAGCATAATGGATTCCATTCCAAGCACAGAGGAGTTATCTGGAGCAGTGACAAGTCCTTCTTCCTCTGGCAGTCCAACAGACAAATCTGGGTTTGGTGACGCCAGGAGACGCTACATCACCAATGCATAGTTCAAACTGTAACGTTTGGTGGAGGAGGAATAATGGCTGGGGCTGTTTTTCATGGTTCAGGCTAGGCCCCTTAGTTCCGGTGAAGGGACATCTTAATCTTAATGACATTCTAGACGATTCTGTGCTTCCAACTTTGTGGCAACAGTTTGGGGAAGGACCTTTCTTGTTTCAGCATGACAATGCCCCTGTGCATGACAATGCCCCTGTGCATGACAATGCCCCTGTGCATGACAATGTCCCTGTGCATGACAATGCCCCTGTGCATGACAATGCCCCTGTGCATGACAATGCCCCTGTGGATCATACAGAAATGGTTTGTCGAGATCGGTGTGGAAAAACTTGACTGACCTGCACAGAGCCCTGACCTGAACCACATCGAACACCTTTGAGATTAATTGGAACGCCGATGCGAGCCAGGCCTAATCGCCCAACATAAGTATCCCGACCTTAGTAATGCTCTTGTGACTGAATGGAAGCAAGTTCCCGCAGCAATGTTCCAACATCTAGTGGAAAGCCTTCCCTGAAGAGTGGAGGCTGTTATAGCAGCAAAGGTTGGACCAACTCCATATTAATGCCCATGATTTTGGGATGAGATGTTCGATGAGCAGGTGTCCACGTACATTTGATCATGTAGTGTAAATGCATGTCTGTCCTTGCATGCCGGTCGGCAGACGCGTCACACTCCCTCGTCTGATTGGTCGTTTCCCAAGAACCTTAAACCGGCATACACGTCATCACACTCCCTCGTCTGATTGGTTGTGTATGCGGGCCTTCTGACTTTGTGGCTGTGGTATCTAGTGCCGACCCAACACAATGGCTAGAAGGGATCCAGCTTTTGTCAAATTAACGTATTTTTTTGTTGCATTTTTAGCTAACCCTATCCTGCTACGTTAATTCAACTAACCTGCTAAGAAAAGTCAATACAACGTTAATTTGACAAAAACTGGATATTTTTTGTTGCCATGACCCAACACAACGGATGTGTATTGCGGAATTACGTATGCAGAAGAGCGACAGTCAAATGAACATCCGCAGCAGAGATTTGCTGGAAATCATCTTACTACGCCAGTAGGGAGCACTGTCTACTCAAAGTACTAAGATCGCAGTTGCGCCTAATGAAGATAAGCGTTACCGGAGAGATACATGTCCTAGTCCTGACAATTTATCTGCATGTAATACTATGATTTGGATCCAAGGTGTGAAATTCCATTAACCCTACAGATAATATATACATACATACCGTTCAAAAGTTTGGGATCACTTAGAAATGTCCTTGTTTTTGAAAGAAAATCAAAAAAAATTTACCATTAAAATAACACAAAATTGATCAGAAATACAGTGTATAGACACTGTTAATTTGTAAATTACTATTGTAGCTGGAAACGGCTGATTTAAAAAAAAATATTATGGAAAATCTATATAGGCTTACAGAGGCTCATTATCAGCAACCATCACTCCTGTGTTTCAATGGCACGTTGTGTTAGCTAATCCAAGTTTATCATTTTAAAAGGCTAATTGATAATTAGAAAAACCTTTTGCAGTTATGTAAGCACAGCTAAGAACTGTTTTTCTGATTTAAAGAAGCAATAAAACTGGCCTTTAGTCTAGTTGACATTCTGGAGCATCATCATTTGTGGGTTCGATTACATGCTCAAAATGGCCAGAAACAAAGAACTGTCTTCTGAAACTCGTCAGTATATTCTTTTTCTGAGAAATGGCTATTCCATGCGAGAAATTGCCAAGAAACTGAAGATCTGGTACAACGCTGTGTACTACTCCCTTCACAGAACAGCGCAAACTGGCTCTAACCAGAATAGAAAGAGTTGGAGGCCCGGTGCACAACTGAGCAAGAGGACAAGTACATTAGTGTGTCTAGTCTGAGAAACAGACACCTCACAAGTCCTCAACTGGCAGCTTCATTAAATAGTACCGGCAAAACACCAGTCTCAACACCAACAGTGAAGAGGCGACTCCGGGATGCTGGCCTTCTAGGCAGAGTTGCAAAGAAAAATACATATCTTAGACTGGCCAATAAAAATAAAAGATTAAGATGGGCAAAAGAACACAGACACTGGACAGAGGAACTCTGCTTAGAAGGCCAACATCTCAGAGTCGCCTCTTCGCTGTTGACATTGAGACTGTTGTTTTGCGAGTACTATTTAATTGAGCTGCCAGTGATCAAAATGCAACAAAAATGTATATAGACCTCATGTCTACAAAAATGCTGGTAATGTTATAATGTACTAAATCATTTGCAAAATATGCTTTAATACTATTAAGCAGCAATCATGAATTCCTCACTGATTTAAATCAATAGTATATTGAACAGAGTAATGATGAAATTTGTGTTTGCCTATATTGCCTTAGGTAGACCTGTATGTAATAATACATATATTTGGATTATAATGGATTCACCCCTCACACCTAAAGATGTGTTTGTTCTGTAAGTAAGTTAAAAACACTGAAGAATACAGTATGTAATCATCATTAAAGTTACACAAATGTAAGGAATATGTACACTGAACAAAAATATATATGCAACATTTCATGAGCTGAAATAAAAGGTCCTTGAAATTTTCCATGAGCACAAAAAGCTAATTTCTCTCAAATTTTGTGCACAAATTAGTTTACATCCCTGTTAGTGAGCATTTCTCCGTTGCCAAGATAATCCATCCAGCTGACAGGTGTGGCATATCAAGAAGCTAATTAAACAGCATGATCATTACACAGGTGCACCTTGTGATGGGGACAATAAAAGGCCACTCTAAAATGTGCAGTTTTGTCACACAATGCAACGCCACAGATTTGAGGGAGCGTGCAATTGGCATGCTGACTGCAGGAATGTCCACCAGAGCTGTTGCCAGATAATTGAATGTTAATTTCTCTACCATAAGCCTTCTCCAATGTTGTTTTAGAGAATTTGGCAGTACTTCCAACCGGCTTCACAACCGCCGACCACATTCATGGCATCATGTGGGAAAGTGGTTTACTGATGTCAACGTTGTGAACAGAGTGCCACATGGTGGCGGTGGGGTTATGGGCAGGCATAAGCTACTGACAACGAACACACTTTCATTTGATCGATGGCAATTTGAATGCACAGAGATTACATGACAAGAACTTGAGGCCCATTGTCATGCCATTCATCCGCCGCCATCACCTCATGATAATGCACAGCCCCATATCACAAGGATCTGTACTAAATTCCTGGAAGCTGAAAATGTCCCAGTTCTTCCATGGCCTGCATACTCACCAGACATGTCACGCATTGAGCATGTTTGAGGATGCTCTGGATCGACGTGTACGACAGCGTGTTCCAGTTCCCGCCAGTATCCAATAACTTCGCACAGCCATTGAAGAGGAGTGGGACAACATTCTACAGGCCACAACCAACAGCCTGATCAATTATATGTGAAGATTTCATGCTGCATGAGGCAAATGGTGGTCACACCAGATACTGTTTTTCTGATTCCCGCCCCTACTAAAAAGGTATCTGTGACCAACAGATGCATATCTGTATTTCCAGTCATATGAAATACATAGATTAGGGCCTAATTTATTTATTTCAATTAACTGATTTCCTTGTATAAACTGTAACTCAGTAAAAAATTTGACATTGTTGAATTTATATTTTTGTTCAGTATATTTGATAATCTGTCTAATCTTCAATAGGCTAGTTAAATCCTTTATCAAATCATTGTCCATTACATTCAATTACATCAAATAAAAAAACTGTTTAAAGATCAACATTCTGGAACTGTTGGAAACAATTCCTCAAGGTGCTATTTGGAACAA
This sequence comes from Salvelinus alpinus, assembly GCF_045679555.1. Lineage (NCBI taxonomy): Eukaryota > Metazoa > Chordata > Actinopteri > Salmoniformes > Salmonidae > Salvelinus > Salvelinus alpinus. The sequence continues at coordinate 14,870,962 of NC_092099.1, read as the reverse complement.
AGGTTTACATTTGCTGAGGGAATGCCAGTAGATAAATGCAACTTTTTAAAGCATCAACAGACAGACAGAATCAGCAGTTGGATTTCATGTTACTCAGTTGACCTGTCCGGAGTCCTCCAATTTACCACTCCTTCTTCTGGCATCTCCATTGCCTTTGGGGTCAATCGGGTCAGTTTGTTGAGACACTTTGGTGCCAACTGACCCACCCCCGTTAGTAGGCGGGGAGCGCAGGACCTGCTCACTGGGGCGTTTCCAAGAGGGGCGAGTAGCGATCCAGAGGATGATTCCTCCAAAAATAACTATAAGTACTCCCAGCACATTCACAAAGGTGGCCTCTGGGGGAGAGTCTTTGTAACTGGGATTTTTCCTGAGAGACAAAGAAGAGAGTTAGCTATAGCTGTAATATGTTTATAAGATGGGGTCTCTAAGTACCAAAGTTTAGTGTATGTCCCATATTTCCCATATTATAAAACTTACAGGCCAAAAATGAGCTTCTCTGTGATGCCCATAAGTGCAGTGGCTATGACACTGGTAAAGATGAACAGGCCACTGTAGATGTGCAGGGGCATAAACGCGGCTCTCAGGTATGTCGGGGTGATGGGTATCAGGTATATACACACTCCCAGGACAAGCTGCTCAGTAAAAGAAGGAAACATCAGGAAACTGTGTCAAGCATTGTAATGAAGAATGGAATATACCGGTCTTACTGTGCCATAAAATGTACTTCATAAACAGCCTACACAAGCGTCCATGCATAGAGCTGTAGTTAAATAGTAACAACAAAATCTATTAGAATGATGCTTTATGACAAAGCTTTATAACAATATAATACATTACGAAGCATTCATTAAGGACATTTCTACAGCATTATAATAGGCTACACAATATATTTTGGTGTACTTACCTGTAGTGAATAAAGTATCACAGCTGCTAGCCCCACCCAGCTGTGCAGGCTGTACATGTTGGGGATGTTTTGTGCGTTGTGGAAGTCAAATACTGCTACCAGAGATATGGCAGCGAAAATGAAGGCCAGTATGTTTAAGCCAGCATGAATAAACTTCATCATTAACTTGCTGCACTTCCAGGTCCATGGCAACCTATACACGACAATGGCTGAAACCGACAAAAGTAGCATACTTATTCAACTGATGTTTAATCATGAAAATGCATTCAATCCAAAGTGATTGAATGTGAATAATACTCGGAGATGAGCAATTCTTGCTATACATACCAGATGTTGTAACATCCTGTTTCTTACATCCCTATGAGGTAGGCCTACTTCTACACATAAAATATGGACATCGCATTATATCATTTTGTTTAGTTTAAGCGGGTAGGCCAATAAAATCCTTTTTAACTAATGTAATCCCAAGCACATACAAATCAAAGTTAAATGTGTCATTTAGGCTACACTCAAGGAAATAGCCTACTTCAAGTGGAAGAATGCACATGGTCTGGAATGTTGGTAGAAAATCTGAGTATAACTCATTCGCTTAAACTTTGTAAAGAATCAAAGGGTCTTGTTTTACTCAGAAATGCATCAGTGCAACATTAGCATAGATCGTGCTCTAACATATTTGTATACAACAAAACTGATGATAATAAAGCAAACAACCGAAACGGTTTAGAAAACAATGCATATTTCTTTCAATAATAGTACCCTGACAGTGAATAGATACAATGTAGCCCTTTTCTTTGAGTTAACGTTACTTCGGAATTTTGGGAGAAAAATCTTCCAGGTTCCAAACGGCTTGGTGAAATAACTTTCAGATCAAAATAACTTGTTAAAACGAAGACTTTGTCGGCCAAACTCAATCGCTTCAGATTTAGCTGAATTCTGTACTTGAGAGAGTAATAAACAGATACAAACTTCTCACCAATTCCCTGCATAAAAATGAACCCGGTAACGATTAAAACCGGGTGCCAATTGAATTCGGCCAGTCCTCCATCCCATGCTAAACCTTCCTTGAAGTAGAAAACCCATCTCAAAACAAAAATTATCGAGACAAAACCAACGGTAACCGCAGCGGACAAAGCGAACAGGAACTGCTTGAAATTCTCCATCGCCATCTCTAACAGCGCGAACGCCAACACTAGATTAATGAAGGAAGTGATTTGAGGAATTTCGAGTGGGGGGGGGGGCGTCATGAGTCATTATTTTCCAATAACAAATCTACAAATGTTTTGTAACACCAACGTTTTGTAACCTTCGTTGTTACAAATGGGTCAGACAGAACAGACTGGTCTCATAGACTAGACGTAACATAGTAATCGGTCAATCCGGGACCCTCAAATTAGTATGATATGTTACGTTTGGTATGCTTACATACGACAAGGCAAAAATAAAAGGATAATTGTTGGTCTGGGTGGAACGGTGGGCGTATAACACAAATGTATAATAACTCCAAGGCTGCATGTTGGAATCTCATCAGACAATTTTAGCTAATTAGCAACTTAGCTAGGAATTGTAATTCGTAACATATCATACGAAATGGATTAAGGACATTCACAAATGAATACATACCATACGAAATGTAACATATACTAAATGGAGAGTGAAGTATTTAGGTAAAGAATGATACGAAATGCTCTGAGGCCAGGTAACACAGACACAGCAGATATAAAACAGATCACCAATGTGTCGTGCACAACATTAGCATGAGCAACAATAGAAGAATCGATGTTCGCTGTTCAAAATATAAGTCCCAAATTGAAACTGATTCAAACAGATACAAATTGTGGAATAATGCCACAATTGGACAAGATAATATTTTGAAATCGAACTGTGGATGTATTTGAATTCAGAATTGCATTGGGGGCATACTTATTCGCACTGTACAGCCTAACCTATTGTATGGATTGTGGACTCATGAAATGGCATATCAGCCTATTCTGTGACACTCAAAGAACACAACTGTAAAGAGTTTACACAAATATTAGCGTCTTAGCTCTTATTGCAGGACTTTGATTGTGGGTAATCACTTTTCCAGTCAGTCTGCTGTGTGTTGGACATTCATATTGCACTGTACAGCCTAACCTATGGATTATGCACCTATGAAATGGGAAATCAGCCTACTCAGTGACACCCACAGAACACAACTGTAAAGAGTTTACACAAATATTAGCATCTCAGCTCTTATTGCGGGACTCTGAAACCACTGAAATGAGCAACATATTTATAAGCTCAGCCGTATAAATATGTAAAAATATTTAAAAAATATACAGTACCAGTCAAGTATGGACACACCTACTCATTCAAGGGTTTTCTTTATTTTAAAAATGTTCTACATTGTAGAATGATATTGAAGACATCTAAACTAAATGACTTAAATGTAAATGTAAATGTAAACACATATGGAATCATGTATTAACCAAAAAAGTGTTAAACAAATCAAAATATATTTTAGTTTCTAGAAAGTAGCTACCCTTTGCCTTGACAGCTTTGCACACTCTTGGCATTCTCTCAACCAGCTTAACCTGGAATGCCTTTCCAACAGTCTTGAAGGAGTTCCCACATATGCTGAGCATTTGTTGCCTGCTTTTCCTTCACTCTGTGGTCCAACTCATCTCAAACCATCTCAATTGGGTTGAGGTCAGGTGATTGTGGATGCCAGGTCATCTGATGCAGCACTCCATCACTCTCCTTCTTGGTCAAATAGCCCTTACACAGCCTGGAGGTGTGTTGGGTCCATGTCCTGTTGAAAAACAAATAATAGTCCCACTAAGCGCAAACCAGATGGGATGGCGTATTGCTGCAGAAGGCTGTGGTAGCCATGCTGGTTAAGTGTGCCTCGAATTCTAAATAAATCACAGACAGTGTCACCAGCAAAGCACCCCCACACCATCACACCACCTCCTCCTTGCTTTGCGGTGGAAACCACACATGCGGAGATCATCCGTTCACCTACTCTGCGTCTCTCACAAAGACACAACGGTTGGAACCAAAAATCTCAAATTTGGACTCAACAGACCAAAGGACAGATTTCCAATGGTCTAATGTCTATTGGTCGTGTTTCTTGGCCCAAGCAAGTCTCTTATTATTATTGGTGTCCTTTTAGAAGGGGTTTCTTTCCAGCAAAGCCTCCTCTGAACAGTTGATGTTGAGATGTGTCTGTTACTTGTTCTCTGTGAAGCATTTATTTTGGCTGCAATCTGAGGCTGGTAACTCTAATGAATTTACCCTCTGCAGCAGAGGTAACTCTGGGTCTTCCTTTCCTGTGGCGGTCCTCATGAGAGCCAGTTTCATCATAGCACTTGATGTTTTTTGTGACTGCACATGAAGAAACTTTAAAAGTTATTGAAATTTTCCCAGATTGACTGACCTTCACTCTCTTAGTAATGATGGACGGTCGTTTCTATTGGCTTATTTGGGCTGTTCTTGCCATAATATGGACTTGGTCTTTTACCAAAATGGGCTATCTTCTGTATACCAACCCTACCTTGTCACAACACAACTGATTGGCTCAAACACAGTAAGAAGGAAAGAATTTCCACAAATTAACTTGGAACAAGGCACACCTGTTAATTGAAATGCATTCCAGGTGACTACCTCATGAAGCTGGTTGAGAAAATGCCAAGAGTGTGCAAAGCTGTCATCAAGGTAAAAGGTGGCTAATTTGAATCTCAAATATAAAATATAAGAATCTTTTGGTTACTTAGTGTATGTAAACGTCTGACCCACTGGAACTGTGATACAGTGAAATAATCTGCCTGTAAACAATTGTTGGAAAAATTACTTGTGTCATGCACAAAGTAGATGTCCTAACCGACTTGCCAAAACTATAGTTGTTAACAAGAAATTTGTGGAGTGGTTAAAAAATGAGTTTTAATGACTCCAACCTAAGTGTTTGTAAACTTCCGACTTCAACTGTAGATCATAGATACAACTTGGCTACATAGGCCTACAAACATTTTGCAATGAATAGCAAAATCACAATACTCACAGGAATGGCTTCAGATCAAAGTCTACGTTGAGACCGAAAGGAGCATGGGTCTTTAAATTAAAGATCCAGGCAGCCTCTCATTCAAACAATAAATTATCGAGGTCAACCCCTCTCCTAGGGAGGGTGACGTGTTCAAAGCCGATATAACGTAAGGACGAAATCGAGTGGTTCGATTCCCTACAGATGCAACTTGTGCTGGGGCCATTCTAAAATGTGCAGTTTTGTCACACAACACAATGCCACAGATGTCTCATGTTTTGAGGAAGCATGTAATTGGCACGCTGACTGCAGTTCTCTGGCAACAGTCCACCAGATCTGTTGCCAGAGAATTGAATGTTCATTTCTTTACCATAATCCGCCTCCAATGTCGTTTTAGAGAATTTGACAGTACGTCCAACCGGCCTCACAACCGCAGACCACATGTAACCACGCCAGCACAGAACCTCCACATCCAGCTTCTTTACTGTCTGAGATCAGCCACCTGGACTGCTGATGAAACTAAGGATTTGCACAACCGAAGAATTTCTGCATAAACTGTCAGAAACCATCTCGGGGAAGCTCATCTGCGTGCTCGTCGTCCTCACCATGGTCTTGAACTGACTGTAGTTTGGCGTCGTAACGGACTTCAGTGGGTAAATGCTCACCGTCGATGGCCACTGGACCGCTGGAGAAGTGTGCTCTTCACGGATGAATCCCGGTTTCAACTGTACCGGGCAGATGGCAGACAGTGTGCATGGCGTTGTGGCGGCGAGCGGTTTGCTGAACTCAACGTTGTGAACAAAGTACCCCATGGTGGTGGTGGGGTTATGGTATGGGCAGGCATAAGCTACGGACAACAAACACAATTGCGTTTTATCGATGGCAATTTGAATGCACAGAAATACCGTGATGTGATCCTGAGGCCCATTGTCATGCCATTAATCCGCCGCCATCACCTCAGGTTTCAGCATGATAATGCACAGCCCCATGTCGCAAGGATCTGTACACAGTTCCTGGAAGCTACAAATGTCCCAGTTCTTCCATGGTCTGCAGACATGTCACCCATTGAGCATGTTTACCGCATTAACCCCTCGTTCCATGTGTCTCTCCTCAGGCCAGTGGTGGCTGGCCCGCTCCAGGAGTCTGAGGTGCGGGAGGTTCCTCCGCCCCCTCTGGACATTGAGGGGGCCCCGGCGTACTACGTTCGTTCCATACTGGATTCGAGACATTGGGCGAGGGGCCTTCAGTACCTCATGGACTGGGAGGGGTATGGTCCGGAGGAGAGATGCTGGGTTCCGGTGGAGGACGTGTTGGACCCTTCAATGCTGCGGGAGTTCCACCGTCTTCGTCCGGATCACCCTGCGCCTCGCCCTCCGGGTCGTCCCCGAGGCCGTTGTCGGCGCGCTGCTGGAGCCGGGCGTCAAGGGGGGGTACTGTCACGACTTTTGCCGAAGTCGATGCCTCTCCTTGTTCGGGTGGTGTTCGGCGGTCGACGTCGCCGGTCGTCTAGCCATCGCTGATCCATTTTTCATTTTCCATTTGTGTTGTCTTGTTTTCCCACACACCTGGTTTAATTTCCCTCATTATGTGTTGTGTATTTAGCCCTCTGTTTCCCCCATGTCTTTGTGCGTGATTGTTTATTTGTTAGGTCGGTACGTTTCCGGCTGGTTTATTCCCGGGTGCTGTTTCACCTGTGTTTAGTGGCAACCATTATTTTTGTTCGCACATTGGGTATGTTACTTTGTGCATTTGCCTTTATTAAAGTGCATTGTTCACTTATCTCTACTCTCCTGCGCCTGACTTCATGCACCAGCTACACCCACCGCCTGACATCCAGTTCCCGTCAATATGCACATCCCAAAATATGTTTATACTCTTGTCTTCGCCCCAGGCCATTAGTGACCATTGCCCAGTTGTTTTGTGTTAGAGATGTGAGAATACTAATATTTCAGCCCCGTGTCATCAAAAAGAGGAACTTTGCAAACTTCAGTTAGGCCAGACACTGGCCTCATTATGGAAAAAAATTCCATCATTGATGCATTTAATCACCATTTTATCGCTTTGAAATAACTTTTAAGCCTATTCACAATGATACTGGGCTGGTTGCTGATAGGGGAAACTTGCTGAATGACCAGAGAAATGATAGTCAAAGCTTTTCTTTTAGGTTATTTACAGAAAAATAAGTCCTGGATGCTTTGCAAGCAATAGACAACAAGAAATCCACAGGGGCCAACCAATTGGATCCAGATCTGCTTAAGAGTGCAGCGCCCATCATTGTTGGCTCAATAACCCACATTTTTTATTTAAATAAAATCAATTTTATTTGTCACATACACATGGTAAGCAGATGTTAATGTGAGTGTAGCGAAATGCTTGTGCTTCTAGTTCTGACATTGCAGTAATATCTAACGAGTAATCTAACAATTCACCAACAACTATCTAATACACACACATCTAAAGGGGTGAATGAGAATATGTACATGTAAGTATATGGATGAGCGGCATAGGCAAAGTGCAATAGATGTTATAAAATACAGTATATACATGTGATATGAGTAATGTAAGATATGTAAACATTATTAAAGTGGCATTATTTAGAGTACATTGTATAAAGTGACTACTGATCCATTTATTGAAGTGGCCAGTGACTGGGTCTCAATGTAGGCAGCAGCCTCTCTGAGTTAGTGATTGCTGTTTAGCAGTCTGATGGCCTTGAGATAGAAACTGTTTTTAGGTCTCTCGGTCCCAGCTTTGATGCACATGTACTGACCTCGCCTTCTGGATGGTAGTGGTGTGAACAGGCAGTGGCTTGGGTGGATGATGTCCTTGATGATCTTTTTGGCCTACCTGTGACATCGGGTGCTGTAGGTGTCATGGAGGGCGGGTAGTTTGCCCCCGGTGATTCGTTGTGTAGACCGCAACACCCTCTAGAGAGCCTTGTGGTTGAGGACGGTGCAGTTGCCGTACCAGGCTGTGACATAGCCTGACAAGATGCTCTCGATTGTGCATCTGTAAAAGTTTGGTAGGGTTTTAGGTGACAAGCCACATTTCTTCAGCCTTCCTTCTTCACCACACTGTCTGTGTGGGTGGACCATTTCATTTTGTCCGTGATGTGTACGCCGAGGAACTTAACTTTCCACCTTCTCCACTGCTGTCCCTTCGATGTGGATAGGGGGCTGCTCCCTCTGCTGTTTCCTGAAGTCCACGATCAGCGCCTTCATTTTGTTGATGGAGAGGTTGTTTTCCTGACACAACACCCTCACCTCCTCCCTGAAGGCTGTCTCATCGTTGTTGGTAATCAAGCCCACTACTGTTGTGTCATCTGCAAACTTGATGATTGAGTTGGAGGCGTGCATGGCCATGCAGTCGTGGGTGAACAAGGAGTACTGGAGGGGGCTGAGCACGCACCCTTTTGGGGCCCCAGTGTTGAGGGTCAGCAAAGTGGAGATGTTGTTTCCTACCTTCACCACCTGGGGGCGGCCTGTCAAAGTCCAGGACCCAATTGCACAGGGTGGGGTTGAGACCCCGGGCCTCCAGCTTGATGATGAGCTTGGAGGATACTATGGTGTTGAATGCTGAGCTGTAGTCAATGAACAGTATTCTTACATACAGTAGGTATTCCTTTTGTCCAGATGGGATAGGGCAGTGTGATGGCGATTGCGTCGTCTGTGAACCTGTTGGGGCGGTATGCAAACTGAAGTGGGTCTAGGGTGGCCGGTAAGGTGAAGGTGATATGATCCTTGACTAGTCATTTGAAGCACTTCATGATGACAGAAGTGAGTGCTACGGGGCGGTAGTCATTTAGTTCAGTTATCTTTGCCTTCTTGGGTACAAGAACAATGGTAGCCATCTTGAAGCATGTGGGGACAACAGACTGGGATAGGGAGCGATTTGAATATGTCCGTAAACACACCAGCCAGCTGGTCTGTGCATGCTTTGAGGGCGCGGCTAGGGATGCCTTCTGGGCGCAGTACTTGTTAGCGTGCAGCAACGGTTGGACTGTATTATCCTCAAAGTGGGCAAAGAAAGTGTTAAGTTTGTCTGGAAGCGTGATGTTGGTGTCCGTGACGTGGCTGGATTTATTTTTGTAGTCTGTGATTTCCTGTAGACCCTACACACATACGTCTCGTGTCTGAGCCGTTGAATTGCGACTCCACCTTGTCCCTGTACTGGCATTTTGCTTGCCTTACGGAGGGAATAGCTACACTGTTTATATTCAGACATATTCCAAGACATCTTTCCATGGTTGAATGCGGTGGATCGCTTTCAGTTTTGCGCAAATGCCACCATCCATCCACGGTTTCTGGTTAGGGTAGGTTTTAATAGTCACAGTGGGTACATCAGCTTCAATGCACTTCTTTATAATCACGCTCAGTGAGCCAGCCTATAGGTCGATGTTGTTCTCGGAGGCTGACCGGAACATATTCCAGTCCGCGTGATCAAAACAATCTTGAAGCTTGGCTTCCGATTGGTCGGATCAGCGTTGAATGGTTCTCGTCACTGGTACATCCTGAGTTTTTGCTTATAAGACGGAAGGAGCAAAATGGTGTCGTGGTCCGATTTGCCCGAAGGGAGGGCGGGGGAGGACTTTGTATGCATTGTGGAAGTTAGAGTAGCAGTGGTCGAGGGTGTTGTGCATGCACATTGTGCAATCAATATGCTGAAAGAATTTAGGTAGACTTGTTCTCAAATTTGCTTTGTTAAAAAACCCAGCTACAATAAATGTAGCCTCAGGATGTATGGTTTCCAGTTTGCATATAGTCCAGTGAAGATCCTTGATGGCCGTCTTGGTGTCTGCTTGAGGGGGAATGTACACATCTGTGACTATAACTGACGAGAATTCTCTTGGTAGGTAAAATGGCCGGCACTTGATTGTAAGGAATTCTAGATCGGGTGAGCAGAAGGACTTGAGTTCCTGTATGTTGTTATGATTACACCATGAGTCATTAATCATAAAGCATGGCACAAGTAATGTTTCCAACAATTGTTTACAGACAGATTATTTCAATTATAATTCACTGTATCACAATTCCAGTGGGTCAGAAGTTTACATACACTAAGTTGACAGTGCCTTTAAACAGCTTGGAAAATTCCAGAAAATTATGTCATGGCTTTAGAAGCTTATGATAGGCTAATTGACATAATTTGAGTCAATTGGAGGAGTACCCATGGATTTATTTCAAGGCCTACCTTCAAAGTCAGTGCCTCTTTGCTTGACATCATGGGAAAATAAAAAGAAATCAGCCAAGACCTCAGAAAATAAATTGTAGACCTCCACAAGTCTGGTTCATCCTTGGGAGCAATTTCCAAATGCGTGAAGGTACCACGTTCATCTGTACAAACAATAGTACACAAGTATAAACACCATGGGACCACACAGCCATCACACCGCTCAGATAGGAGACGCGTTCTGTCTCCTAGAGATGAATGTACTTTGGTGCAAAAAGTGCAAATCAATCCCAGAACAACAGCAAAGGGCCTTGTGAAGATGCTGGAGGAAGCAGGTACAAAAGTATCTATAGCCACAGTAAATCAAATAAATCAAATCAAATTTATTTTATATAGCCCTTCGTACATCAGCTAATATCTCGAAGTGCTGTACAGAAACCCAGCCTAAAACCCCAAACAGCAAGCAATGCAGGTGTAGAAGCACGGTCGCTAGGAAAAACTCCCTAGAAAGGCCAAAACCTAGGAAGAAACCTAGAGAGGAACCAGGCTATGAGGGGTGGCCAGTCCTCTTCTGGCTGTGCAGGGTGGAGATTATAACAGAACATGGTCAAGATGTTCAAATGTTCATAAATGATCAGCATGGTCAAATAATAATAATCACAGAAGTTATCGAGGGTGTAGCAAGTCAGCACCTCAGGAGTAAATGTCAGTTGGCTTTTCATAGCCGATCATTAAGAGTATCTCTACCGCTCCTGCGGTCTCTAGAGAGTTGAAAACAGCAGGTCTGGGACAGGTAGCACGTCCGGTGGACAGGTCAGGGTTCCATAGCCGCAGGCAGAACAGTTGAAACTGGAACAGCAGCAAGGCCAGGTGGACTGGGGACAGGAAGGAGTCATCATGCCCGGTAGTCCTGACGCATGGTCCTAGGGCTCAGGTCCTCCGAGAGAGAGAAAGAAAGAGAGAAGGAGAGAATTAGAGAGAGCATACTTAAATTCACACAGGACACCGGATAAGACAGGAGAAGTACGCCAGATATAACAAACTGACCCTAGCCCCCCGACACATAAACTACTGCAGCATAAATACTGGAGGCTGAGACAGGAGGGGTCAGGAGACACTGTGGCCCCATCTGATGATACCCCCGGACAGGGCCAAACAGGAAGGATATAACCCCACCCACTTTGCCAAAGCACAGCCCCGCACCACTAGAGGGATATCTTCAACCACCAACTTACTATCCTGAGACAAGGCCGAGTATAGCCCACAAAGATCTCCGCCACGGCACAAACCAAGGGGGGGCGCCAACCCAGACAGGAAGATCACGTCAGTGACTCAACCCACTCAAGTGACGCACCCCTCCTAGGGACGGCATGAAAGAACACCAGTAAGCCAGTGACTCAGCCCCTGTAATAGGGTTAGAGGCAGAGAATCCCAGTGGAGAGAGGGGAACCGGCCAGGCAGAGACAGCAAGGGCGGTTCGTTGCTCCAGAGCCTTTCCGTTCACCTTCACACTCCTGGGCCAGACTACACTCAATCATATGACCTCCTGAAGAGATGAAGAGTCTTCAGTAAAGACTTAAAGGTTGAGACCGAGTCTGCGTCTCTCACATGGGTAGGCAGACCATTCCATAAAAATGGAGATCTATAGGAGAAAGCCCTGCCTCCAGCTGTTTGCTTAGAAATTCTAGGGACAATTAGGAGGCCTGCGTCTTGTGACCGTAGCGTACGTGTAGGTATGTACGGCAGGACCAACTCAGAAAGATAGGTAGGAGCAAGCCCATGTAACGCTTTGTAGGTTAACAGTAAAACATTGAAATCAGCCCTTGCCTTAATAGGAAGCCAGTGTAGGGAAGCTAGCACTGGAGTAATATGATCAAATTTTTGGGTTCTAGTCAGGATTCTAGCAGCCTTATTTAGCACTAACTGAAGTTTATTTAGTGCTTTATCCGGGTAGCCGGAAAGTAGAGCATTGCAGTAGTCCAACCTAGAAGTAACAAAAGCATGGATTAACTTTTCTGCATCATTCTTGGACAGAACATTTCTGATTTTTGCAATGTTACGTAGATGGAAATAAGCTGTCCTTGAAACAGTCTTGATATGTTCGTCAAAAGAGAGATCAGGGTCCAGAGTAATGCCGAGGTCCTTCACAGTTTTATTTGAGACGACTTTACAACCATCAAGATTAATTGTCAGATTTAACAGAAGATTTCTTTGTTTCTTGGGACCTAGAACAAGCATCTCTGTTTTGTCCGAGTTTAAAAGTAGAAAGTTTTCAGCCATCCACTTCCTTATGTCTGAAACACAGGCTTCTAGCGAGTGCAATTTTGGGGCTTCACCATGTTTCATTGAAATGTACAGCTGTGTGTCATCCGCATAGCAGTGAAAGTTAACATTATGTTTTCGAATGACATCCCCAAGAGGTAAAATATATAGTGAAAACAATAGTGGTCCTAAAACGGAACCTTGAGGAACACCGAAATGTACAGTTGATTTGTCAGAGGACAAACCATTCACAGAGACAAACTGATATCTTTCCGACAGATAAGATCTAAACCAGGCCAGAACTTGTCCGTGTAGACCAATTTGGGTTTCCAATCTCTCCAAAAGAATGTGGTAATCGATGGTATCAAAGGCAGCACTAAGGTCTAGGAGCACGAGGACAGATGCAGAGCCTCGGTCTGACGCCATTAAAAGGTCATTTACCACCTTCACAAGTGCAGTCTCAATGCTATGATGGGGTCTAAAACCAGACTGAAGCATTTCGTATACATTGTTTGTCTTCAGGAAGGCAGTGAGTTGCTGCGCAACAGCTTTTTCTAAAATCTTTGAAAGGAATGGAAGATTTGATATAGGCCGATAGTTTTTTATATTTTCTGGGTCAAGGTTTGGCTTTTTCAAGAGAGGCTTTATTACTGCCACTTTTAGTGAGTTTGGTACACATCCGGTGGATAGAGAGACGTTTATTATGTTCAACATAGGAGGGCCAAGCACATGAAGCAGCTCTTTCAGTAGTTTAGTTGGAATAGGATCCAGTATGCAGCTTGAAGGTTTAGAGGCCATGATTATTTTCATCATTGTGTCAAGAGATATAGTACTAAAACTATTAAGTGTCTCTCTTGATCCTAGGTCCTGGCAGAGTTGTGCAGACTCAGGACAGCTGAGCTTTGGAGGAATACGCAGATTTAAAGAGGAGTCCGTAATTTGCTTTCTAATGATCATGATCTTTTCCTCAAAGAAGTTCATGAATTTATTACTGCTGAAGTGAAAGCCATCCTCACTTGGGGAATGCTGCTTTTTAATTAGCTTTGCGACAGTATCAAAAATAAATTTTGGATTGTTCTTATTTTCCTCAATTAAGTTGGAAAAGTAGGATGATCGAGCAGCAGTGAGGGCTCTTCGATACTGCGCGGTACTGTCTTTCCAAGCTAGTCGGAAGACTTCCAGTTTGGTGTGGCGCCATTTCCGTTCCAATTTTCTGGAAGCTTGCTTCAGAACTCGGGTATTTTCTGTATACCAGGGAGCTAGTTTCTTATGACAAATGTAAAACAACTCCTATATTGGTATAACCTGAAAGGCCGCTCAGCAAGGAAGAAGCCACTGCTCCAAAACCGCCATAAAAAAGCCAGACTACGGTTTGCAACTGCACATGGGGACAAATATTGTACTTTTTGGAGAAATGTCCTCTGGTCTGATGAAATAAAAATAGAACTGTTTGGCCATAATGACCATCGCTATGTTTGGAGGAAAAAGAGGGAGGCTTGCAAGCCGAAGAACAACATCCCAACCGTGAAGCACGGGGGTGGCAGCATCATGTTGTGGGGATGCTTGCTGCAGGAGGGACTGGCCTTTGATAGATGCGCCACTCGGGAGGCCCTGTTAAAAACGTTTGATACTGTTGATAATGCTATTTTATTGGATAAGTTGTCTTTTATAGGCCTGCACACTGACACCTGTTCATGGTTAGCTTAGTGAGAGAACTTCGGTCATCGTGATTGATGGGGTTAAGTCTGAATTTCTTGAAGTGCATAAACAGGGGTCAATTTTGGGACCTGTTCTCGTCACTATTCATATAAACACCATTGATCAATCTGTAAAAAAAATGTACTTCATATACAGTATATGTGGTTGGTACTATTATGTATGCTATTGCCCTGATTGTTGATCCGGCTGTGTCAAAACTACAGTCAGGAATCCCTTGCTGATTTCAAAACTTTTGCTTAACACGGGCAAAACTCTAGCAAGAATGTTTCAAATGATCTACATGTTCATTCATTAGATGGTTCTCCAATTGAACATGTTCCCGCTCATAAATACTTCTGAATGAATATGAATTTGATGTATAAAAACATATAGATGAGCTGCCTCTACAAGATCGGTGACCCCCCCGCAGGACGGTTGAGCTAACGTAGGCTAATGTGATTACCATCAGGTTGTAAGAAACTAAAACAATTCCCAGGACAGACATATCTGATATTGGCAGAAAGTTTAAATTCTTGTTAATCTACCTGCACTGTCCAATTTACAGTAGCTATTACAGTGCAAGAATATCATGCTATTGTTTGAGGAGAGTGCACAATTATGTAAATAAGCTAAGATTTAAAGTTGGCTTTTTCTACAGAAACAGATCGTGCCTTTCTCTAAGCAGTTGGAAGTAGATTATTTCGTCAACCTTTTTATATGTTCTTGATTATGGTGATATTATTTATCAAAGTACAGCTGCTACTACGCTTAAACCTTTGGATGCCATCTACCATAGTGCCCTTCCTCTGAGCAAGGCAGTTAACCCACTGTTCCCCTGGCGACGAAGACCTGGATGTCGATTAAGGCAGCCCTCCGCACCTCTCTGATTCAGAGGGGTTTGGTTAAATGCGGAAGACACATTTCAGTTGATGGCATTCAGTTGTACAACTGACTAGGTATCACCCTTTTTTACAGGTGACCGTTTTGATACTAATCACTGCACCCTGTATCAAAAAGTTGCCTGGACTTCGCTAAAGACCCGTAGATCTCTACATTTTACTATCTTTTTGTTTACAAGGCCCCACTTCATAAACTTCCGTCTTATCTAACTTTGCTGTTGAAGTATAGACACCTGAGTTGCCTAGAGACCTAGATCGCAATAGGTCTTCCCTGGTAAAATAATAAAACAGAAAATATCCAGCAACTTCGCACATCCATTGAAGAGGAGCGGGACAACATACCACAGGACACAATCAACAGCCTGATCAATTCTATGTGAAGGAGATGTATCACGCTGCATGTGGCAAATGGTGGTCACATCAGATACTGACTGGCTTTCTTATCCACGGCCCTACTTTTTTTTATAAGGTATCTGTGACCAACAGGCGCATATCCTTATTCCCAGTCATGTGAAATCCATAGATTAGGGCGTGATGAATTTATTTCAATTGACTGATTTCCTTATATGAACTGTCACCCTGTAAAATCTTTGAAATTGTTGCATGTTGTGTTTATATTTTTGTTCAGAGTATAAATATGCCCCCAATACAATTCTGAATTTTTGATGAATTTTTATAAAAAGATTCCAACATTGTTTAGCATTATCTTGTCCAATTGTGGCATGAATCCACCATTTTATCCATTTGCATCACTTTCAATGGGGGACTTTTATTTTGAAGGTGAACTGCTGATCCTTCTGTTGTTGCTCACTCTAATGTTGTGCACAACACATGGGTGAACTTTTTCTTAACTGCTATGTGTCTGTTTGGCCCTTTAGTAACAAAGGAGGTTACACAACTTTGGTGTTTGAAAACATTTGCAGACCTGATTTGGAAAATCAGGATTTATGACCCAACCCCCGAGTAACCTCATGAAATTCCTCTAGTTTGAGACATCACCCCAAGTCACTTCCTCCGTTAATCCAGTGTTGGCGATGGAGAATTTCAAGCAATTTCTGTTCGCTTTGTCCGCCATTGGTTTTGTCTCGATAATGTTTGTTTCGAGATGGGTATTCTACTTCAAGGAAGGTTTAGCATGGGATGGAGGACTGGCCGAATTCAATTGGCACCCGGTTTTAATCGTTACCTACTTAGTGACACTCACAGAACACAACTATGTAGAGTTTACACAAATATTAGCATCTTAGCTCTTATTGTGGGACTTTGAAACCACTGAAATGATTTACTGAATAAACAGATCAGGACCTTAATTCACAGCTCTTCTTAAATTATAAAAATGTTACAACACTGTTATTCAGTAGATTATGAAATTGAGACTTCCTTCATGTGTCCTCAAAATAAAATGGAGAAGTAGCCCAGTTAGGCAACAGGTGGATTGGAATAACAAAACATTAATGACAATTTCAGAAACTTTATTAGAGTACCAACATCTAGAAAAGAACAACAGGATGACAGCATGTAGTCATTATTGGCAAATAAATAAGTGTAAAAAATAAGTATTAAAACATATTCAACAGGGCTATTTTAGGAATATTTTTTGAATTATATCATTAGCAGTTGAAAGGAATGTCCCATGATTATCCCAGCTTCAAGTCATTTCACTCATCTGCTTGTCCACGACTGATTTTGTAGACATGGCATATAAGTTATTATTCTTCGTCTGTTCAATATGAACAATCGTATCTCTGTCAAAGAACAGCTTGTAGCTGTGAGTCTGAAACAAGAAAAGAGAATACATTTAATAAAGTCATTTGAAAATGAGAGATTCACAAATTTTCCACCTTTACACTAGCCTTGTTCGACCATCCCGAGCTTTCGTTCTGTTAAAACAAAGCGAGAGTGCAGAGGTCAGGATGGTGGATCAGGCTATCTTTACACAATATAATATACAATATTATAAAGAACTCACCACATCCCATGACTCCACAAGCGGAACCCACTTCAGTAACGCTCCAGTGTTGTTGTGTGTAGTCTGACGTGGGCCTAATCCTCATCCTCTCTGTGGGTCACCTCCACAACAGCCAGAAGGTCAAGCTCATTCTAATACTCCACCATCTGGAATATCTTTGAAGTAGCATGTTGCAAGAGGCATCAACAAACACTCACCAGCATTAACCAATATGGCTGCATGGAATGCCACTGAATTGTCATTAAAAGTCATTTAGTCAGGAGTCAGGTAAGGACAACAGTCCAACTTCTCATCAGAATACATAAGCGACTCACATTAACGGCAGTGAGACAACTTTTGCGATGGGACTCTTCTTTAGAAATTGATTGGGCTGAAATTATACAGTATCAACATAATCCTTTAGAATCTACCTCTTGCTCTGGGTCATCATTCAGCTGATGAAATCGTCTCTTCACTATGCAGCCTGAGGAGGTGATCCCTGACCGATAATGGCTGATCACTGGCCGTTACCCCACTCTCCAAGGGTGTCTCAGTGGGAGTGGGATATGCAAAAATCACATTTCCATTTCACACCACACACTTGTACAGGTTACACACTTGTACATATTGTATGTGAAACAGGACAAATATAAGCACCCCCTCCCCCTATTTTAGGTGACACTGATCTGGGAGGCAGCCTATGGAGGATAGAAGACAAGGGGTTTTATGAATCCAGCACAGCAGCAAGAAAGGCTCTTTTAACCCTTATATCTCCATGATGGAGAAAATATATCTCATATAAAATGTATTATGACCAATTGTCACGTTCCTGACCTGTTTTCTGTTGTTTTGTATGTGTGTGATGGTCAGGGCGTGAGTTTTGGGTGGGCAGTCTATGTTTGCTGTTTCTATGTTGGTTTTGGGTTGCCTGGTATGGCTCTTAATTAGAGGCAGGTGTTTTGCGTTTTCCTCTAATTGAGAGTCATATTAAGGTAGGTTGTTCTCACTGTTTGTTTGTGGGTGATCGTCTTCCGTGTCTGTGTACCACACGGGACTGTAGCGTTTGTTCGTTCGTTTGTTATAGTCTGTACCTGTTCCTTCGTGTTTTATGTAAGTACTCATGGTGTAGGTCAGTCTACATTCGTTTTTTGTTATTTTGTAATCCTTCCCAGTGTTTGTTTTCGTGTCTCGTCGATTGATTTAATAAATCATTATGTATTCAAAACCCGCTGCATTTTGGTCGAATCACTACTCCTCCTCTTCGTATGAAGGGGAGGAGGAACACCGTTACAGAATCACCCACCAAACCCAGATCAAGCAGCGGGTTAACGGACAGCCACGACAGCAGCAGTGGGAAAAGGAGGATTGGACATGGGAAGAGATCCTGGATGGTAAAGGACCCTGGGCAGAGCCAGTGGAGTGTCGCCGCCCCAAAGCGGAGCTGGAGGCAGCGAAAGCGGAGAGGCGACGTTATGAGGAGGCAGCACGGAAGCAAGGCTGGAGGCCCGTGAGTAACACCCAAAAATTTCTTGGGTGGGGGCTAAAGGGGAGTGTGGCGAAGCCGGGTTGGATACCTGAGCCAACTCCCCGGGCTTGCCGTGGAGTAAGAGGGCGTCGTACTGGTCAGACACCGTGTTATGCGGTAAAGCGCACGGTGTCCCCAGTACGCGTGCTTAGCCCAGTGCGGGCTATTCCACCTTGCCGCACTGGGAGGGCTAGGTTGGGCATCGAGCCGAGTGCCATGAAGCCGGCCCAACGTATCTGGTCTCCAGTACGTCTCCTCGGGCCGGCGTACATGGCACCAGCCTTACAGGTGGTGTCCCCGGTTCGCCTGCATAGCCCAGTGCGGGCTATTCCACCTCGCCGCACTGGCAGGGCTACGGGGACCATTCAACCTGGTAAGGTTGGGGAGGCTCGGTGCTCAAGAGCACGTGTCCTCCTTCACGGTCCGGTATATCCGGCGCCACCTTCCCGCCCCAGCCTAGTACCACCAGTGCCGACACCTCGCACCAGGCTTCCAGTGCATCTCCAGAGCCCTGTTCCTCCTCCACGCACTCTCCCTATGGTGCGTGTCTCCAGCCCAGTGCCTCCAGTTCCGGTACCGCGCACCAGGCTGTCTCTCCGTCTCCTCCCTACAGAACTGCCCGTCTGCCCAGCGGCGCCTGAACTGCCCGTCTGCCCAGCGGCGCCTGAACTGCCCGTCTGCCCAGCGGCACCTGAACTGCCCGTCTGCCCAGCGGCGCCTGAGCTGCCCGTCTGCCCAACGGCGCCTGAACTGCCCGTCTGCCATGAGCCTGCAAAGCTGCCCGTCTGCCATGAGCCTGCAAAGCCGCCCGTCTGCCAAGAGCCTACAGAGCCTTCCGCCAGACCGGATCAGCCAGAGCCTTCCGCCAGACCGGATCAGCCAGAGCCTTCCGCCAGACCGGATCAGCCAGAGCCTTCCGCCAGACCGGATCAGCCAGAGCCTTCCGCCAGACCGGATCAGCCAGAGCCTTCCGCCAGACCGGATCAGCCAGAGCCTTCCGCCAGACCGGATCAGCCAGAGCCTTCCGCCAGACCGGATCAGCCAGAGCCTTCCGCCAGACCGGATCAGCCAGAGCCGTCCAGCCAGGACCAGCCAGAGCCGTCCAGCCAGGACCTGCCAGAGCCGTCCAGCCAGGACCTGCCAGAGCCGTCCAGCCAGGACCTGCCAGAGCCGTCCAGCCAGGACCTGCCAGAGTCCCTCAGCCAGGACCTGCCAGAGTCCCTCAGCCAGGACCTGCCAGAGTCCCTCAGCCAGGACCTGCCAGAGTCCCTCAGCCAGGACCTGCCAGAGTCCCTCAGCCAGGACCTGCCAGAGTCCCTTATCCCGGTGCTGCCCCTTATCCCGGTGCTGGCCCGTATCCCGGTGCTGCCCCTTCATTTAGGTGGGTTTAGTTGGAGGGTGGTCATTGGGAGGGGGATACAGAAACGGGGAGTGACTATGGTGGTGTGGGGACAGCGTCCGGAGCCTGAGCCACCACCGTGGTCAGATGCCCACCCAGACCCTCCCCTGGACTTTGTGCTGGTGCGCCCGGCGTTCGCACCTTGAGGGGGGGGTTCTGTCACGTTCCTGACCTGTTTTCTGTTGTTTTGTATGTGTGTGATGGTCAGGGCGTGAGTTTTGGGTGGGCAGTCTATGTTTGCTGTTTCTATGTTGGTTTTGGGTTGCCTGGTATGGCTCTTAATTAGAGGCAGGTGTTTTTTGCGGTTTCCTCTAATTGAGAGTCATATTAAGGTAGGTTGTTCTCACTGTTTGTTTGTGGGTGATTGTCTTCCGTGTCTGTGTCTGCGTACCACACGGGACTGTAGCGTTTGTTAGTTCGTTTGTTATAGTCTGTACCTGTTCCTACGTGCTTCGTGTTTTATGTAAGTACTCATGGTGTAGGTCAGTCTACATTCGTTTTTTGTTATTTTGTAATCCTTCCCAGTGTTTGTTTTCGTGTCTCGTCGATTGATTTAATAAATCATTATGTATTCAAAACCCGCTGCATTTTGGTCGAATCACTACTCCTCCTCTTCGTATGAAGGGGAGGAGGAACACCGTTACACCAATGGATAAAAACGCGCCAAAACACTATGTTAACTCACATCACCTTGATATGCTGTGATAAACTCCTTACTATATTGATATAATCACTCTCCAGTTCACTCAATGTTCAGCACACATGGGGAAAGTATTTCAAGATTCAGACAAGGCATAGGAGAAATATCATTGTGTGAAATCTGACTGATGAATAGAACTGACCTAAATACCATAATGCCGCAGTGACTGCCCGGTCTTGTAGACAACTTCGTTGGGGGGGGTTTAGACTCATTTTATGGAGCAACATGGATGATTATTCCTGAGTCATCAGGGTGGAAGTAGATCAAGTCAGACTCCAGAGAACAGCGCTTCGTGTCTTGCATTCCATTCTTTGCGTATTAAAGTGTACAGCGGGAATATTGCGGATATTTGTACGAGTTATGACAACTATAAAGCCTATTGGACCTTTTCTCAAAGGGAATTTACTGTAATTATCTTGATCAGAGAATGTCAAATAAGTGTGTGTATAATGATTTAGCAGAAGCTTTCATTCAAAGCAACTTAGCACCCAAAGTATTTGTGAGCTATGCATAAATTGGCTTCACAACAATGGTGCTGCCAGCACCATGCTCCAACCAGCTGAGCCATCTAGACATCCTTTTTTGGGGGGATTATTTGTGTTTCTCAGTAATACATTTGTTGTGACAGTTAAAGACAATGCCTGTCAAAGACACCTGCATCTGAAACTGACATGCACAAAAGGCTTTGACACACTATAGCAGCATACTTAATATGCTTAACGGTCCAATGCATACGTTCTTTTATCTGGGCAACAATTACTGTGATTGTTTAAAAAAAGAAACAAACATAGCTTCTTAGCAAAGAGCAATTTGTCAAGCAAGATTTGCTAGAACAACAATGCTAGGACAACACACTATGTTAACTCACATCATCTCAATGAGCTGTGATGGAAAACTCCTTCACTATATCGAACTGTGAATCACCCGCAAGTCCCTTCCTTATTATTCCTACCGCGTTAGAAGTCCGAAACAGCGAAAGAAAGTGTAGGCGCTATCGATGATAGAAATAATGACAGGCTAATGCATGTTTTCATGTTAATTTGAATGGGGGGATTAATAGCCTATCTAATCGAGGTGTAGGCTAGACAATAGTACATTATGCATTCAAGTGTTTGAACTTGTAACGCGGCTGCATGAACTTTAATGCGACTGCATGGGATTTGACGGATGTAAAATCAGGTGTGGTTTCGTTGCATCCAAAATAAGTAAACCTACAGTAGTTCCTGATGGTAGTCATGTAATGCAGCATAATAACAATGCCATATAATGTAGTTTGAAAATAAAATGTACACATTACCTACTGTAGCCCAAGATATACTCTTAATTACCATTACTCCTTCATTTTCAGAGGTAGACTGGCTCTGGCAGCCAAATACTCCATCTAAACGTGAATCAATTCTGATTTGCAATACGGTTCTAGAAACATAAAGCCCTTTATTTTCATATCACATCAAAATAATTTCACAAACGCAAAAAAACACACAATTGCATTTATCACAGTTGCAGCTGAGTATTTTTCAGTGACAACACGGTTCTGGCGGACTTCTTGTTACACACAGGTGTTCGGGGCATGCTAGATAACTAATTATTAACACAGGTCTTCTGTAAACACGCCCAAACATGGAAATATGGCCTTGTGGTTACACTAACCCTAACACTATAAAAGGTGTGTATTAATTTAATATTTTGTTTTTTGAAAATTATTTATTGCTTATATGAAAGATAAGGTCCTTATTCTTCCAAAAACCGTAGCGCAAGCGATGCGTGTTAATATTCAGACCAAGCGTCAGGGCTCTTAACAAAACTCCCCCATACAGAATATGCCTTCTCCAATGATTATTATGTGTAATGTAATGGATCTATGAGTCATCAAGGGCTATACATACTGTAGCAACACTGACCATTTTCTAAAGTAATCCTCCCACTTTCATAAGTCATTGTGGATTTTACAATCACATTTTATGTCACATGCTTCGTAGACTAACAGTAAAATGCTTACTTACGGGTCCTTTTCCAACAATGCAGAGTTAAAGGTAAGATAAATTTGAAAATATATATAAAGTGATACAATGAATAAATACACAGTGTATAACGAGTAAAAACAACACGGCTATATACAGGGAGTACCAGTACAGAGTTGATGTGCAGGGGTACGGGATAATTGAGGTAGACATGTACTATACATATACACTTAAATATATATTTGTTTTTAATTTAACTAGGCAAGTCAGTTAAGAACACATTTTTATTTACAATGACGGCCTACCCCGGCCAAACCCTAACCCGGACGATGCTGTGTCCAGCACAATATTCTAAGGGACTCCCAATCACGGCTGGTTGTGATACAGCCTGGAATCGAACCAGGGTCTGTAGTGACGCCTCTAGCACTGTGATGCAGTGCCTTAGACCAATGCGCCACTCGGGAGACTCATTATAGGTATGGGCAAAGTGACTAGGCAACAGGATAGATAGACAGTAGCTGCAGCGTATGTGGTGAGCGTGAAAGTGTGTGTGTATGCGTGCATTATTGTGTAAGTGTGAGTATGTGGGTAGTCTGGTGTGTGTGCATAGAATCAGTCAGTGCAAGAGAGTTAGTGCAAAAAAAAGTCAATGAGGACTTGGTCCAGACTTTGGTTAAGTCTTTGCTGTCCTGGAGTTAAAGAATAAAAGCCTTTAACAACAATCTTCAAGTTGAGTCTTGACAAAGTGTCAGCATAAAAAAAATGGCTCTAAATCAATGGTCCAGATATGCAGCAAAATGGTTCCCTTTTAGCTGAGTCATCATTAGAGGCCGCTCAATGCACAGGGGCTTGTCCACTCCACCAAAAACAAGGTCTTCACTAGTTACCAGCATAGCCAAGTCATAATTATGTCTAAACCCCGCCTATTTCTACAATGTATCTTCTTAAAATCTGATTTTAAACCTAACCACAATGCTTGCTAGCCCTATGCCTAATCTTGACCTTAAATGAAGACTAAAGCGGATTTTTTTTTTAAATATAGCCAATTTTGACTTTGTGGCTGTGATAACTAGTGACAACCCAAGAACACCAGTGTGGCCATAACAAAGCAAGGTAAGCGCAGTTCAATTGTTATCCACGCCGGTATTCGATACTCCAACCATTTCATTGGTTAATTTACGTCTACACAGACCTGGTCCTTTAGAGGATGGTAATTAAATGGGCATAACTAACAATCATGACTGCTAAAATGACGTGTCCTTAGCATCAGCTGACCACGGTGATGTTAGCCGTTCTTTTATAGCTAGCTCAATTATGTTAGCTAGCTAGCAGTATGTGTTGAACGAGACTATCAACTTCCTTCCTTATGAAGTTCATATCTAACAAGCAAACAATCTTAGATTTTACACTCTGGGTCCAATATTAGTTAGAATTTAAGATTTTCCTGATCATCCAACTAGTTGGAAAAGCATTTCAAATAAGTGTTGCAGTCGCGTGGGTTTCTTAAATGCACTGCTGCATGCTGGTATGTGCAGTTCTTGAGGGTATACTTCAAAGTCGTGATAGAGAGCTATGCCACTGATAAAGTAAACAACCTATGGCAATGTCCTTTCGTGTCTAATTAACAGTTTAATGTAATTGTATAGTTTAATTTGGGTTTCAATATTTGCTTTGATCACTTTCCCCTAATGTGTAGTTTCATTCTTTCCCAGCTACTTCCGTTTGTTATTATTTCTGAGTTTATGGTTCATCCAGAGAGGAAGTGGAGTCTTGTCATTTCCCCTCTTTGTAGAAAATCAATCTTTGATCACTCAAGAGACAGTAATTTCCATGTAAAAGGACCCTATGAGCAACCAGATGTGAAGGTCATAGGAGCATGTCAATTTAGGTGTCAAAAGAAATCTGAGTCTACTTTTTATTAAGGCATACAGTGCATTTGGAAAGTATTCAGACCCCTTGACGTTTTCCACATTTTGTTACGTTACAACCGTATTCTATGGATGAAATAGTCCCCCCCTCATCCATCTACACACAATACCCCATAGTGACAAAGCAAAAACAGTTTTTTAGAAATGTTTGCAATGTATAACCTCCCCGCCCCCCACACACGCACACAAGTGTTCAGACCCTTTACTCAGTACTTTGTTGAAGAACAGCCTCGAGTCTTCTTGGGTATGACACTACAAGCTTGGCTGCCTGTATTTGGGGAGTTTCTCCCATTTTTCTCTGCAGATCCTCTCAAGCTCTGTCAGGTTGGATGGGGAGCGTCGCTGCACAGCTTTTTCAGGTCTCCCCAGAGATGTTAGATCGAGTTCATGTCCGGGCTCTGGCTGGGCCACTCAAGGACATTCAGAGACTTGTCCCAAAGCCACTTCTGCGTTGTGTTGGCTGTGTACTTAGGGTCCTTGTCCTGTTGGAAGGTGAACCTTCGCCCCAGTCTTGAGGTCCTGAGCGCTCTGGAGCAGGTTTTCATCAAGGATCTCTGTACTTTGCTCCGTTCATCTTTCCCTCGATCCTGACTAGTCTCCCAGTCCCTGCCGCTGAATAAACTCCACACAGCATGATGCTGCCACCACCATGCTCCACCGTAAGGATGGTGCTAGGTTTCCTCCAGACGTGATGCTTGGCATTCAGGCCAAATAGTTCAATCTTGGTTTCATCGGACCAGAGAATCTTGTTTCTCATGGTCTGAGAGTCCTTTAGGTGCCCTTTGGCACCATGTGCCTTTTACTGAGTGGCTTCCGTCTGGCCACTCTACCATAAAAGCCTGATTTGTGGAGTGCTGCAGAGATGGTTGTCCCTCTGGAATGTTCTCCCATCTCCACAGAGGAACTCTGGAGCTCTGTCAGAGTGACCATCGGGTTCTTGGTCACCTCCCTGACCAAGACCCTTCTCCCCCGATTGCTCAGTTTGGCCGGGCGGCTAGCTCTAGGAAAAGTCTTGGTGGTTCCAAACTTCTTCCATTTAAGAATGATGGAGGCCACTGTGTTTTTGGGGACCTTCAATGCTGCAGAAAGTTTTGGTACCCTTCACCAGATCTGTGCCTTGACACAATGCTGTCTTGGAGCTCTATGGACAATTCCTTCAACCTCATGGCTTGGTTTTTGCTCTGACATGCACTGTCAACTGTGGGACCTTATATAGACAGGTGTGTGCCTTTCCAAATCATGTCCAATAACTAGAATTTACCACAGGTGGACTCCAATCAAGTTGTAGAAACATCACAAGGATGTTCAATGGAGACAGGATGTAACTGAGCTCAATGTCGAGTCTCATAGCAAAGGGTCTGAATACTTATGTAAATAAGGTATTTCTGTTGTTTTTTTTATATACATTTGCAAAAAAATCTTACCCAGTTTTTGCTTTGTCATTATGGGGTATTGTGTGTAGATTGAGGAAAACGTTTAATACATTTTAGAATGAGGCTGTAACGTAACAAAATGTCAAGAGGTCTGAATACTTTTCCCCCAAAAAAATTAATCCCCCAAAATTTGGAAAAAGCTAAGGCTTTGATTTCTGGTCAAACAGATGGGAAAGAGGTCTTTATAAAATATCTACCAGGAAAAATTCCTAAAAGGTATTATAAATAACACAATAATATTGAAGTAAAGACCCCTGCCAACTAATATCAACAGGTATATTTAGTATTGAAGAAATTTCTCTGCCTTCTGTAAGTTTAAGAAACTTTGCCTTGTGCCTTCAAATTCCGTTACCAAAACCCAACATATCTTTAAGATATTTACAAATTTCTCTCCCTAGAGTGAGGATAATGAGAGTTAACAGAAGTAACAAGTAAAGGTAGACCCATCAATTAGTTAATGTTTTTACTGATATTAACTTTGTTTCTGAGTTAAGTTGTTAAATCTAAAAATTCTGTTTCCAAATTGGTAACGGAATGTCAGAAAAATCGATAACGGAATTTCTGCAATTGAATTGGCTAAAATGGGAATTCATAGTGTACAGTAAAGAAAAGTATATTAGGGAAAGGGAGTTGTACAAATGAATGCCTTCAACTGAAATGTGTCTTCAGAATTTAACCCAACCCCTCTGAATCAGAGAGGTGCGGGGGGCTGCCTTAATCGACATCCACGTCTTCAGCACCCGGGGAACAGTGGGTTAACTGCCTTGCTCAGGGGCAGAACGACAGATTTTTACCTTGTTGGCTCGGGGATTCGATCCACCAACCTTTTGGTTACTGGCCCAATGCTCTAACCACTAGGCTACAGCGTAGTACACTAAAGAAAATTAGTATAGTTCAGTAGAGTAAAGTGGAGAATAGTTCAGTACAGTAAGCACAATAGAATAGAGTACAGTAAGGAAAAGTAGTGTATAGATCAGTACAGTACTGTAGAGTTCAGTACGGTTCACAGTACTAGTCGAGTACAATATAATCTACTGTACTATAATTTACTTTACTGTACTGAACTCTACAGTTCTGTATTGTACTGTACTCTACTGAGCTCTATGCTGTATTTTGATGTCCAAACATGTGAAACCTAGACTGTCCAGACCAACCAAATTTGTCCTTATTTGGGGGCAGCTCTAGCTCATTAAAACAGCCAGTGTGTAGAATAGTACCCAAATATGGATGATATTACATATTTATACCTTTTTGTGTACCTTTTTAGGATACTTCACCATGAAGAGAATGCCATTTTATATCCATAATTATGCATGTGTAGATCAGGGACCCATAATTAAATTCTATTACTGCAATGCCATTACCGGGTGTAAATCCACTTACTGTAGTTCATTAAATAGTCAATTTGCCATGTCATAGCTGACACCCCACTCTTTCTGCAGACATTGTTGAATTTGAATTTGGAGCAGATATTTCAGTTTTTGGGAAACATGAACACAAATAATAGAGGAAGATTTTACCAAAATTCTGTTACCAAATTTGCATCTGCACAGTTCTTCTGGTAAATGTGTTTTTGTAAAATGTTAAGTTTTTAAATTGTTAAAAGTAGTCGTTGTGATTTGTTAGACTTTGAAATCAATGGTTTTTGTTTGGCGTACATTTAAAAAAATAAAAAATAATAGTTACTGTCTTGTCGCTGCAACTCCCGCACGGACTCGGGAGAGGCGAAGGTCGAGAGCCATGCGTCCTCCGAAAACACAACCCAACCAAGCCGCACTGCTTCTTAACACATCCAACCTGGAAGCCAGCCGCACCAATGTTTTGGAGGAAACACCGTACACCTAGCGACCTGGTCAGCGCGCACTGCGCCCGGCCCGCCACAGGAGTCACTAGTGCGCGATGAGACAAGAATATCCCTGCCGGCCAAACCCTCCCTAACCCGGACGACGCTAGGCCAATTGTGCGCCGCCCCATGGGCCTCCCGGTCGCGGCCGGCTGCGACTCTGAGTCTCAGAGTCTCTGGCGGCTCAGCTAGCACTGCGATGCAGTGCCTTAGACCACTGCGCCACCCGGGAGGCCTTGTTTGGCGTACATTTTGAGTGAAAAATCAGAGTCTCAGCTCAATTCCGTTACTGTGGAATTGCCCAGACTTGTCATTATGATTAATCAAAATTTGATGGTACAATTTGGGTAGCTCTCAATAACCCAAGTGGGGTATACCTAGTTTACAGGCAGCCCCGCTTGAGTTCTCAGCTGATGGTACCGATCACAGCTGGCTCCCTCGTGAACTACAATCCTGACGCTCTGTTTAATCCTGACGTTTTGTGTCTAAACGAAAATACGCCTCACTTGTGATATAGTTTTGGTTACCTTTGGAACTTAACTTTCATATAAGCGAGAAAGAATCTTTCAAGTACAAAAAATGCAAAGATGCACCCGGCTGTTTTCACACATCGCCTCGGCTACGACACATCCTCTCACCTTGCGATTGCATTTCCATTGGACCATTCCATTGCACATTTCCTGTGTTTCTCAAAATACAGCCAGGTGCAACTTTCCTAAACTGCACACAATAAGTGTATATTTTGTATAAAAATGATTTCTCGCTTACACGAAAGTTACATTCCAAGTGTTTCCAAAACTGTATCGCGTGCGGAGGCGTATTTGCGTTTAGACAGAACATTTTGGGGAGCGTCGGCAAAATCCCTTCAGGCGGCAGACAGCTTCGTGAATAGATGGTATAATTAAGCAATAAGGCATGAGGGGGTGTGGTATATAGCCAATATACCATGGCTGCTCTTAGGCACAACACATTGCAGAGTGCCTGGACACAGCCCTTAGTTATGGTATATTGGCCATATTCCACAAACCCCCGCGGTACCTTATTGCTATTATAAACTGGTTACCAACGTAATTAGAGCAGTAAAGATAAATGTTTTGTCATACCCGTGGAAAAACGGTCTGATATACCACTGCTGTCAGCCAATCGGCATTCAGGGCTGGAACCACCGATTTGTAATGTTTAATACCATTTACAGTCTATTTGAATGGGCTAAGTATTCCATAATTAAAATGGATTGATTGGTTTCTTGCCTGGTTTTCCCAATCCATAGTCTAAATGAGAGGATTACGACGCCTCTCCCTAGCCTCAGTGGCTATGGTTTGGGGCAGGGTTCCCTGCAGACTAAACAGCAGAGGGGGACAACCCCCCGCTCCTTTGGGAGCGAGGATTCTGACCAACCCTGAGGACGTCTTCCAGCATAACATGTGGTATGCGTTTGCACATCTATTATTTTGATTGAATGCAACTTTCAATGTGAAGTCTGAAGTTGATAATATGCTGTGTCAAAGGGCACAGCAGTGTATTTTGGATCAAGCATACAGTACGTTCATGTTGACATTATTGTGTTTTAGGGACCATGTGAAATGGTCTGAGGAAGAGAAAGAAAAAGCCAGACAAAAGGCAGACGATAATTCTAGCTTACGCATTCCATTAGAAGAGCAAGGTAGCCCTTTTCTAAACGTTCCTAGCAAATTATGTTCTTAATTTTGATTGTATGAAAACAAATATTTATTTTGTTTTTGTTCTTCATCTCCCACTAAGGCAAATATGACATAGACGCCTGTAAATACTGGGATAGCTTTTATGAGATGCACCAGGACAAGTTCTTTAAAGATCGCAAGTGGCTGTTCTTGGAGTTCCCAGAGCTTCTTCCTTTGGGGCTAGAGAGCAGTGCTACTGAGGAGAGACCGTGTGGGCTGCGTGCCCCATGCCCAGAGCCTGGTGTGTCCGGCAGGGAGAAAGAGATGGGCCAGCAGTGGCAACATGCACCCAGTCATCAGCACATAGATCCACTGACTAGTGATTGCCAGCAGTCCTGTAATCAAGATGGGAGAGACACTGCAGGGGCTGCCAGGCAGACCAGCTCTTTCCCAGGCGAACATGCAACTTTCAGGATCTTAGAGGTATTTTCATCTTGCTTTTATTCCTCACCTCCCACACTTGTTCATATATTATGTAGTTCGAATGCTTCTGTGTAGGTAGAACTTTGGTGTTGATTTCACTGGCTAGTAGTTGAGTCAAATGTCGTCTATTTTGACAGAATGTTATTTTTGTCATAGGTTGGATGTGGGGCTGGTAACAGTGTGTATCCTATTGTCAGCTCTATTAAGTAAGTATAACATCATTACATATATTTGATTTAGTTTCATTGTCTTTTAAATTGTTATACACTCAGATCAGAAGAATGTGTTGATGCATGACATCACAAACTGAACCTGTGGTGTTCAATGGTAGATAAAATAAAAAATAAAAATAAACTATTCTGGAATAACATTGTCTCTCTTGAAGGCAAATGTTTTGATTTTTACTTTGTTATGCAGACAACCTGTTCCAAAGCATGATGTCATCTTGCATAGAACATTTTGTCCAGAGGACTTGGCAAGGCTAGGAGAGGAAAGTAACGAGTAGGAAGTGTTTAACCTTGGACTGCATGCATAACCCTATGAATGACTCTTCAATGAAATGGAAAGCATGTTATCTGATAGCCAATGTATTAGTCCCTCAGTCTCCCTGCTGGGTGGGTGATTAAGAGCTATTTTGTTCAGTAAATATTTACTGATTGCTACTGTAGATCTTATACAGTTAAGTCTACCTGTCATTATACACTTAACTTGTATCCCTACTCCACACCCCTTGACTTTTTCCACGTTTTGTTGTGTTACAGCCTGAATTTAAAATGGATTACATTTAGATTTTGTGTCACGGGCCAACACACAATAATACCCCATAATGTCAAAGTGGAATTATATTTTTTGACATTTTTACAAATGAATGAAATAAAAATCTTGAGTCAGTAAGTATTCAGCCCCTGTTATGCGTGCACTGCGCCCGGCCCACCACAGGAGTCGCTAGTGTGCAATGAGACAAGGATACGGCCAAACCCTCCCTAACCCGGACGACGCTGGACCAATTGTGCGTCGCGCCATGGACCTCCCGGTCGCGGCCAGCTGCAACAGAGCCTGGGCTCGAACCCAGAATCTGGTGGCACAGCTTGCACTGCGATGCAGTGCCTTAGACCACTGCGCCACCCGGGAGGCCCTGCAATAATCATGTTTAACATGATTTTTGAGTGACTACCTCATCTCTGGTCCCCACACATACAAATATCTGTAGGTCCCTCAGCCGAGCAGTGCATTTCAAACACAGATTCAACTACAAACACCAGGGTGGTTTTCAAATGCCTTGCATTGAAGGGCGCCTATTGGTAGATGGGTAAGAAAAAAAGCAGACATTGAATATCCCTTTGAACATGGTGAAGATATTAATTACACTTTGGCTGGTGTATCAATGCACCCAGTAACTACAAAGATACAGGTGTACTTTCTTACTCAGTTGCTAGAGAGGAAGGAAACTGCTCTGGGATTTCACCCTGAGGCCAATGGTGACTTTAAAACAGTTACAAAGTTGAATTTGTGACTTGAAAATTGCAGTTTTAGCAATGATCAACTTGACAAAATTTGAAGAATTTAACAAGAATAATGTGAAAATATTGTACAATCCAGTTGTGCAAAGCTCATAGACTCACAGCTGTAATCGCTGCCAAAGATGATTCCCCATAGGTGAACACTATGGGGTGTGAATACTTATGTAAATGAGATATTTCTGTATTTCGTTTTCAATAAATTTGCAAACATTTCTAAAAGCTATTTTTCACTTTCATTAGTGGTATTGTGTGTAGATGGGTGAGGATCTATTTATTCAATTTTGAATTCAGGCTGAAACACAACGAAATGTGGAATAAGTCAAGGACTATGAATACTTTCTGAAGGCACTTTACCTTTTTGTTTTGTATTGGTGTGTTTGTGGTGAAAATGATATGAAATTAAGCTGACAAGTTCCCTATCTGTGTTGCTGTCTTATAGAGACACAGGGGCATTCTTATACTGCTGTGACTTTTCCCCTCGTGCTGTCCAGCTGGTCAAGGTAAGCTCTCTTTAAGATCTAGATACAATTTTCCAAACAAGCGAGATTCTTACAAACAAACATTGAAAACAGGTTGAAATCTGGGTGAAATAACATCATTACAAACAGGTTGAAATCTGGTCGAAATTGAATAATTCCAAACAGGTTATTACATCACGGTCAAGCTACTTGTTTGTCTTGTTTTTCACATTATCCTTCTCTTCTACTCAAAATGTTAGGCATCTCACCTTGCTTGATTTGAGGCCTGGTGGACATTTGATGCTCTTGTAATTTACAGTCTTTTATCAAATGGCCATGACCAGCAGTCCTTGACATTATTGCATAGAGTCCTTGAGATGCAGGGCATTTATCTTTAATCTGAGACTAGAGCAGTCTACTAGGAACAGACTGTGTGCCCTCATTAGAGGTTGTTACATTTATCCTTCTCTGTTGTCAGTTGCTTTGCGATTTATGGGTGCAATCCTGTCCAAGTCTATTTAAGAGCTTAATATGATGTTGCTCAATTAATGCTACGTATCTACTCATGAAACACTAGGAACACACCTAGTTTGTTCACATTGCTAATACTATTGCTGGCTTGAAGTAACAACCTCATAATAGTTCAATTATGTAATTATTTCAAACTATACTGTAAAGTACTGGTGTGTTTACGGGTGCCTTCAGTTATATGCACCTTTTAGTGGTGATTTAGTATAAGGTCTTGCCACAACTGCTTATTTGTTTTAGGGGGGAGTGGTTCAGTTTCCAGGAGTATTATTCATCCCCTTTTAACCTGATAATGCTAATGTTTTTTCAGTAAATGTAAGAAAATAAGTGAATAATAGTTTTTAATGCCTTGGGATCTTTTTCTTCTAATTATGAAAATAATTACATTCTCACATAATGCATATTCGATGTAGGTTTGTCAAAAGAAAAAAAAGAAGAAAAAAAAATGTCACATGCTTCTTAAACTTTCTTACGAGTACTTTTCCAACAATGCAGAGTTTAAGATAAGAAAAATGTATAATAATGACACGAGGAATACATAAACAGTGAATAACAAATAACAATAATGAGTAAAAATAACCTGGCTATATACAGGGATGATAGTCATTTAGGCAGGTTACCTTGGCGTTCTTGGGCACAGGCACTATGGTGGTCTGCTTGAAACAAGTTGGTATTACAGACTGGGTGAGGGATAGGTTGAAAATGTCAGTGAAGACACTTGCCAGCTGGTCAACACATGCTCTGAGTGCGCGTCCTGGTATTCCGTTTGGCCCCGTGGCCTTGCAATTGTTATCCTGTTTAAAGGTCTTACTCACATTGGCTACAGAGAGCGAGATCGTCCGGAACAGCTGGTGCACTCATGCATTGTTCAGTGTTCCTTGCCTGGAACCGAGCATAAAAGGCATTTAGCTCGTCTGGTAGGCTCGCGGCATAGGGCAGCTCGCGGCTAGGTTTCCCTTTGTAATTCGTGATAGTATGCAAGCCGTGCGACATCCGTTGAGCCTCAGAGCCAGCGTAGTAGAATTCAATCTTAGTCCTGTATTGACGCTTTGCCTGACGGCTCGTCGGAGGTCGTAGGGGGATTTATTATAAGCGTCCGGATTAGTGTCCCGCTCCTTAAAAGCGGGAGCTCTAGCCTTCAGCTCAGTGTGGATATTGCCTGTAATCCATGGCTTCTGGTTCTGGTTATTAATGAAGCCGGTGGCTGATGTGGTAAACTCCTCAATGTTATTGGATTAATCCCGGAACATATTCCAGTCAGTGCTAGCAAAACAGTCCTGTAGCTTAGTATCTGCTTCATCATACCACTTCCGTATTGAGCGCGTCACCGGTACTTCCTGTTTGAGTTTTTGCTTGTAAGCAGGAAGCAGGAGGATAGAGTTGTGGTCTAATTTGCCAAATGAAGGGCTTGGAGGGCCTTGTATGCATTTTTGTATGTGGAGTAAAAGTGATTTACAGTTTTGTCACTTCTAGTTGCACAGGTGACACTGGTAAAAATTTTGTTAAAAGGATTTCAGTTTCCCTGCATTAAAATCACTGGCCATGAGAAACGCCGCCAGTGGATGTATTTTTATTTTATTTTTTGCTTATGGCCCTATACAGCTTGGTCTTAAAGCCAGCATCGGACTGTGGTGGTAAATAGACAGCTACGGGGAAAAAACATTACATAAATTGGTAAATAGTCTGCAGCTTATCATGAGGTATTCTAACTAAGGCGCGCAATAACTTGAGACTTCCTTAACATTAGAGATCGCGTACCAGTTGTTGTAACAAAGAGACACACCCCTCCTCCCTTCGTCTTACCCGAGTCTGCCATCCGGTATAGATGTATAGATAAACCAGTGAGATGTATATTATCCATGTCCTCGTTCAGCCACAACTCTGAGAAACATAGAATATTACCGTTCTTCAGGTCCTTTTAATAGGATAGTCTTGAACGGAGCTCATCCAGTTTGTTCTCCAGTGATTGCATGTTCGCCAATAGAACAGAGGGCAATGACGGTCTTTTTGCTTGCAGACGTAGTCTCGTCAGGATGCCGCCTCGCCTGCCTCTCTTTCGAAATCGAGGTGTCCAGAATCTGTTTCCGGTCATAGGAAATGATGGCGGAGAAATAAGTTTAAAACAAAATTACGATCAGCGTTAAGAAACACATAAAATAGCAGAATTGGTCAGGAGCCCGTAAGACAGCTCCTATCCAATGCAGCGCCATATTGGTTTCGTAACTAACTGTAGAATTTGTTATGGTGGCAGGTAGCCTTGTGGTTAGAGCGTTGGGCCAGTAACCGAAAGGTTGCTAGATCGAATCCCCGAGCTGACAAGGTAAAAATCTGTCGTTCTGCCCCTGATCAAGTGGGCCGTCATTGTAAATAAGAATTTGTTCTTAACTGACTTGCCAAGTTAAATAAAATACTTTTTAATTTAAAAAAAAAAAATCTTTGAGGAGCTTGTTAATACATTCAGGGCCATTTTTTTGTGTGAATTAAGCAAGAATTTTAAGAAATCCAAATTGCCATCATAAGAGCTCAACAGTAGGTTTTAAGCTATCCACTACATTTAACCAATTAATGAGTTTAATTGTTAACATATTGATATCATTGTGCTATTTGGAATCAGAGGCCACTTAGTCCCCTCTTTTTCCCCATGTAGGACCACCCAGACTATGACCAGTCTGTGTGTCACGCCTTTGTTCAGGACGTCTGTGACGAGGTGGGCTCCTTTCCGTTCCCTCCACTGAGCCTGGATGTTATTCTGCTGGTCTTCGTGCTGTCCTCCATTCACCCCGAGCGGTAGGTGATGTTTAGGAGACAAAGGCAGGAGCGCCAACTCTCATTTATCACCTCCCCATGCTTTGTCTGAATGTCATTACTAATCTAACTCTCCACCCTCCAAAAACAGGCCTTCTCTCACACTGAGGATATGCTATTTTGTACTAACGTGTGTGTTTTGAATCAAGAACATTCTGGGTTTATTTATACAGATTATATGCATTTGCTAATTGCAAATGTTTTGTATAATAAGGCAGTTGCAAGTGAGTAAGCAAAATACCCATTGAAATAGCATGCTGACTGAGATCAGTTTAGGATGTAAGCTCTGGTGTGCTGTTCATGTAGCCATTTAAAAGTAGCACAGAATATGGGAGCCTGGCAGGTAGGTGTGTTGGGTTAGTAACCGAAAGGTTGCTGGATTGAATCCCCGAGCCGACAAGGTAAAAATCTGTTGTTCTGCCCCTGAGCAAGGCAGTTAATCCCCAACAACAACTGCTCCCCTGGCGCCAATGACGTGGCTGATGATTTAAGGCAGCCCCCCGCACCTCTCTGTTTCAGAGGGGTTGGGTTAAATGCAGAAGACACATCAGTTGAATGCATTCAGTTGTACAACTGACGAGGTATCCCCCTTTCCCCTCATACAGTACTGTATGTGCCTATTCGCAGTCTATTTATGATTCACTTCAAAATGGCATTAAGTCTAACTGCAGATCCATTTGCTCTGGGTACTTGGATGCTTGCTTTTTGTAACAAACAGTGACATTTCACTTCATACTGAGGCCCCTGAAGATTGCAGCTGATTAGAATTATGGATATGGGCTGGCTGCCAGCCAGCTCTCACAGCAAGCCGTAATAGATTTTCCTGTATTCCATCACTTTTCATTTTATATTTGATGTAGAGGTAAGTTGGTACTGTCCTGGGGTTTCATCTCAGTACCACCTGCCATTTTCTTGCTGTGTAAAATCTTTAATGGTTCAGGTTGTTATTGAGCTCTAAGTGAGTATTGAGTGTAGTGCCAGGAGTATCATGGAGCATATTGTCTCTACAATGGGCCATTGATTGCTGATCCGCTTCAGTCATTAGAAGCAGCTTGTTACTGTATTTATCAGTCACATAATAAGACAAAGTCAAAAGGCTTCTACTGCAGGCATTTTCTGTGGGTGTATAACTGTGTGATTTTGAAATATGCTCACTAACTTTCTGTCAGACATCACATACAGTGTATTCTGAAAGTATTCAGACCTCTTCCCTTTTTACCCATTTTGTTACGTCTACACACAATACCCCATAATGACAAAGATGTAGATTTATGAGCGGGAAAAAAAACCGTAATACATTTTAGAATAAGGCTGAAACGTAACAAAATCTGGAAAAAGTCATGAGGTCTGAATCATTTCTGAGTGCACTGTATGTTAGCTGAGATGCTACTGTACATTTGAACAGCTAACATTGGGGAGGAGAGTACAGTCAAATTCTTACCCCTTTTCTCCCTTGCAAAGCCTTACAGCTTGTACAGTACTGTATATGTTAATTTCCTGGGAAGCCTTGCTCTGGAATGATAAAATGAACATCTCTGAAAATGTGTCTTACTGTCCTTATGCAGTTTTGCGTCGACTGCCCAATTTTGTGTATCATACCTTTGCAAATTCAAACGTTGTTTTGAGAAGGGAACTGATTAATTGATTGGTTGGTTTGTCATTTGATTGATTTCATTGACAGAGTCCAAGGAGTTGTGACCCGGTTGTCTCAATTCCTGAAACCCGGAGGGATACTACTCTTCCGGGATTATGGCAGATATGACCTATCACAACTACGGTTTAAAAAAGGTGCCATTCTAATCTTAACTTTAGATAAAGTGCATTTTCACAAAGTATACACTTTACAGAGGAAATAAATATAATTAAAAGGGGAAAAACAGCAGATCATAATCATTTGAAATAGGTAGGCAGTTTATACTTAGTAGTGAATACATTTTATTGTCTAAAGTGGCTATTTGTTAATAATGACAGTGAGATCTTTTCTCTGATCAACAGGTCGATGCTTGTCAGAGAATTTCTACTCAAGGGGAGATGGAACTTGTGTTTATTTCTTCACAAAAGGTAAAATGATTCAAAAGTCTCTGTGAATATTGTGTGTAGACATTATTTCAAATCTAATGTCAAATAATTTAGTGGTGGTAATTAATGTGTGATGGTATTATTATGTTACTCTTTCCACAGATGAAGTTCACAGTTTATTTTCCAATGCTGGTTTGGAAGAAATTCAGAATCTGGAGGATAGGCGACTACAGGTGAACAGAGGGAAGAAAGTTGTAATGCGCAGAGTGTGGATGCAAAGCAAGTTTAAAAAACCTCAACCACTAGCACCACCATTGTAGTCTACCACCACGGTCCCTGCTCGGACCAACATGTTGCCCCAGGTTGGCTTTACCAAGGACTTGTCTATCCAAATCAGAGGTCAGAGGGAGGTCATAAGCATGACTCAGTGCAGTGAGATGTGTTAGTGTGATGCATTTACAGTACCACTGGGATGGTCCATTATCGGGCTGAGGGAGTGGTCAACTATCGTGCCAAGGAAGTACCTTCTGGTTGTTGTGTGCTTATTATGGGTTTCACATGCCATGTATGTAAAACTCACTTTTTGTAAGGAGACAAATATAATTTATTTGTCTGGTTGAGTGTATGCATACATATACATATTTAATTAAACAGTTTTATGTTGTATAAACCCATAAAATGAAAATCTGTGAATAATACTGTCATAAAAATGACTTATTTGTACCTTCCTTAGTTGGACATTAAAATTGTACCTGCTACAGTTGTTGTAGTTGAGTGATTGATTTCCAATTATTTCCACACAACAGAATTATAACTCAAAATATGTTTTATGTTCTGTCTCAGTGATGAAATATATTGATTATATACATTAGACTTTTGATATTATGTTAATGAATTGTGGTAATGCAAATTCTTGCATTATGCCAATGTATCCCATTTCTTGCACCTGGTGTATGTGTTTTGTACCTATATGCTAAGCAACATGTCATATCTAATTGATATAAAATGGAAAATGAAACTCATTTATTTGGTAATGCAGTGAACAAAATCAAAAGCACAAAAACAATTTAAATTTTATTTAAATGAATGCAGAGTAAATTAGTTTATGGATAATCTGAAAGTCAATTATAAACCGGTTTAATTAATGTCCTATTTCAATTGGTATTTACCTAATTTTTTTTTTTTTTAACTCTGTGACCTGAATGCCAAGCGTCTCATCTGGAGGAACCTGGCACCATCCCTACGGTGAAGCATGCTGTGGGGATGTTTTTCAGCGGCAGGGACTGGGAGACTAGACAGGATTGAGGCAAAGATGAACGAATCAAAGTAGAGCGAGATCCTTGATGAAAACCTGCTCGAGAGTGTTCAGGACCTCAGACTGGGGCGAAGGTTCACCTACAACAGGACAAATCAAATTTTGTTGGTCACATGGTTAGCAAATGTTAATGCGAATGTAGCGAAATGCTTGTGCTTCTGTTCCGACAGTGCAATAATATCTAACATGTAATCTAACAAATTCACAACGACTACCGTATACACACAAATGTAAGGTGATGGAATAAGAATATGTACATATAAATATATGGATGTGCGATGGCCGTGCGGCATAGGCAAGATGCAATATATGGTATAAAATACAGTATATACATATGAGATGAGTAATGTAAGATATGTAAACATTATTAAAATGGCATTATTTAAAGTGACTCGTGATACCTTTATTAAATCCATTTATTAAAGTGGCCAGTGATTTGAGTCTGTATGTTGGCAGCAGCCTCTCTATGTTAGTGATGGCTGTTTAGCAGTCTGATGGCCTGGAGATAGAAGCTGTTTTTCAGTCTCTCGGTCCCTGCTTTGATACACATGTACTGACCTCGCCTTCTGGATGATAGCGGGGTGAACCGGCAGTGGCTCGGATGTTTGTTGTTCTTGATGATCTTTTTGGCCTTCCTGTGACATTGGGTGCTGTAGGTGTCCTGGATGGCAGATAGTTTGCCCCCGGTGATGTGTTGTGCAGACCGCACTACCCTCTGGAGAGCCTTGCGGTTGAGGGCAGAGCAGTTGCCGTATGAAGCGGTGATACAGCCCAACAGGATGCTCTTGATTGTGCATCTGTAAAAGTTTTTGAGGGTTTTAGGTGACAAGCCACATTTCTTCAGCCTCCTGAGGCTGATGAGACGCTGTTGCACCTTCTTCACCACGCTGTCTGTGTGGGTGAACCATTTCATTTTGTCCGTGATGTGTACGCCGAGGAACTTAAAACTTTCCACTTTCTCTACTACTGTCCCATCGATGTGGATAGGGGGGTGCTCCCTCTGCTGTTTCCTGAACATATCCCGAATGAGCCATGTTTCCGTGAAATAGAGAATGTTACAATCTCTGATGTCTCTCTGGAAGGCAACTCGTGCCCAATTTTGTCCACCTTGTTGTATAGAGACTGGATATTGGCGAGTAATATGCTCAGAAGCAGTGGATGGTATGCTCGCCTTCTAAGTCTGACCAGGAGGCCACTCCATCTGCCTGTCCTGCGGCGACAACATTGTTTTGGGTCGGCCTCTGGGATTAGATCCAATGTCCAGGGTGGAGGTCCGAACAAAGGATCCGCTTCGGGAAAGTCATATTCCTGGTCGTAATGATGGTAAGTTGACGTCGCTCTTATATCCAATAGTTCTTCCCGGCTGTATGTAATAACACTTAAGATTTTCTGGGCTAACAATGTAAGAAATAATACATAAAAAAAATAAAAAATCCTCATAGTTTCCTAAGGACTTGAAGCGAGGCTACCATCTCTGTCGGCGCCATCTTGCATTCATCTTGGCTGTATGGGACAACGACCCACACAGCCAAGACAATGCAGGAGTGGCTTCAGGACAAGTCTCTGAATGTCCTTGAGTGGCCCAGCAAGAGCCCGGACTTGAACCTGATCGAACATCTCTGGAGAGACCTGAAAATAGCTGTGCAGCAACGCTCCCCATCCAACCTTACAGAGCTTGAGAGGATCTGCAGAGAGGAATGGGAGAAACTCCCCAAATACAGGTGTGCCAAGCTTGTAACGTCATACCCAAGAAGACTCGAGGCTAATTGCTGTCAAAGGTGCTTCAACAGTACTGAGTAAAGGGTCAGAATACTTATGTAAATGTGATGTTTAGGCTTTTTATTTGTAATAAATTGGCGAAAATGTCAAAAACCTGTTTTTGCTTTGCCATCGTGGGGCATTGTGTGTAGATTGATGAGGGGGGGGGGGGGGTATTTGATACATTTTAGAATAAGGCTGTAATGTAACAACATGTGGAAAAAGTCAGGGGGTCTGAATACTTTCCGAATGCACTGTAGGTGCCATTTAGGATGCACACAAAGTCAAGCCCGATGTTGGAAATATATGCTGGCTGACTTTTTACAGAGAAAAAGTCACATTAAACAAATACATCATACTGTATTTAATAAACTGTATTATGGAAATAAATTCTAAAATAATAATAAAAAAGTACATTTTTTCCACCAAAATATTTGTAGTCTTACCAGTTCGTACACCACAGGAGGTTGGTGGTACCTTAATTGGTGAGAAGGGGCTGTTGGTAATGACTGGAGCAGAATAAGTGTAATGGTATCAAAACCATAATGGTATGGAAAACCATGTGTTTGATGCCATTCCATTTGCTCCGTTCCAGCCATTATTATGAGCCGTCCTCCCCTCATCAGCCACCACTTTCGTACACCCCCTTCTTGGCTGAGGATGATGGATTGAAAAAGTATGTTGGATTCCATTGTAACTGACATTCGTTTGAATTATGAAATTATTTGCATGTATTTGGTGGAAAGAGCATTCCAGTGTAATATTTTGTTCTGTTTTACTTAGAAATAATGTAAAAATTCGGACACATAATATAATTCCATGTTGGAACTCAGATGTCATAATAGGACTATTTGTTTTGTTGACAGTCCTACCTGAAACAGAACCAAACATGCAACTTTTTCAACAAAGAAACGTGCTAACTAATGTAGTTTTAAAATGTTTAATTTTATTATTTTTAAATGTTAAAATATATTTGTTGGTATTGAATAAATATTATTCACTTGCTATTATTGTCATTTTATGTTTGCTTATTGTCTAACTCTAGGTCAAAAAACGTTTAGGTAGTTCATAGTGCGGAATGAGCTTGGAAGCTCATTTATTATTATAACATGTACTGATGGAAATAGTGGTGATTTTTTCATTCAATTTTGACACCATAGAGCTAGCTAGAGTTGAATCAATAGGCCTATGCAAGTGTTAAAATATTATCTGATTTGGATAAAATGCCATAAGCTACATTTTACTCCATATTTTAGTCTGTGTGTGCATGTTTATGTACTGCATTATCAATTTCTAAATTCATGTTTTGCGTGTTCGTGTGTGTCTGTGTGTGACAGCGAGATAGAGTTAGTTTGTGGTGATTTTGTTGATTGGAGAGTTTTGTTGATGTGAGTTGGTGCCTGTTTGATAACATCTGGTTTACATCAGATTTAATTAATTAATTTAATTAAATCCATTAAAGGGGAAATCTAGGATTGGTACATCCATTTTTGGACATTTTAATTATTAATATATAGCCATTGATTCTTGTATAATATAACTTAGAAATGCCCCATGAGCAACGGTTAGAACCCAAAATATAAGCTTGTTTTACTCCATTGTTTGAAGACAATGTAATTATAAACAGCTTCATTAAATAGTACCCGCAAAACACCAGTCTCAACGTAAACAGTGAAGAGGCGACTCCGAGATGCTGTCCTTCTAGGCAGAGCTGTAAAGAAAAAGCAATATCTCAGACTGGCCAATAAAAAGAAAAGATTAAGATGGGCAAAAGAACACAGACACTGGACAGAGGAACTCTGCCTAGAAGGCCAGCATCCTGGAGTTGCCTCTTCACTGTTGACGTTGAGACTGGTGTTTTGCGAGTACTATTTAATGAAGCTGCCAGATGAGGACTTGTGAGGCATCTGTTTATCAAACTAGACACTCTAATGTACTTGTTCTCTTGCTCAGTTGTACACCGGGGCCTCCCACTCCTTTTTCTATTCTGGTTAGAGCCAGTTTGCGCTGTTCTGTGAAGGGATAGGACCATAGCTTTGTACCATATCTTCAGTTTCTTGGCCATTTCTCACATGGAATAGCTTTCATTGCTCAGAAAACGATTAGACTGACGAGTTTCAGAATAAAGTTATTTGTTTCTGGCCATTTTGAGCCTCTAAACGAACTCACAAATGCTGATGCTCCAGATACTCAACTAGTCTAAAGAAGGTCAGTTTTATTGCTTCTTTAATTAATACAACAGTTCTCAGCTGTGCTAACATAATTGCAAAAGGTTTTCTAATGACCATTAGCCTTTTAAAATGATAAACCTGAATTAGCTAACACAACGTGCCATTGGAACACAGGGGTGATAGTTGCTGATAATGGGCCTCTGTACGCCTATGTAGATATTCCATAAAAAATCAGCCGTTTCCAGCTAAAATAGTCATTTACAACATTAACAATGTCTACACTGTATTTCTGATCAATTTGATGTTATTTTAATGAACAAAAAAATTGCTTTTATTTAAAAAACAAGGACATTTCTAAGTGACCCCAAACTTTTGAAAGGTAGTGTATAATTTTGTTCTCATGGATGGTCAGTCCTTGCATCCATATGTGAAGTCCTTGCGTCTATGTATTTGACAGTGGTTACCTTTCTCCTGCCCCATTCCTCAGCTGTTAACCAAATTAAATTGTGGGGGAAATGCTTTGTTAATGTTTGAATCCCAGTTTTCCTCTTTAAAAGGGGTCAAACTGCAGGACTATTCAATGATCCAAACTTACTCTCATAATTAAGAAGTACATATCTCATAATAATGACTTACTATTTCATAATAATGACTTACTATTTCATAATTGATTTACAATCCCATGATGACTAACTATCTCATAAATATGACTTGCTATTGCTATCTCACAATAATGACTTGCTATCTCATAATTAAGACTTACTATCTCATAATTATGGCTTACTATCTCACAATAATGACTTGTTATCTCATAAATATGACTTGCTATCTCATAATAAGGTGTATCTCACTGATCATCCCTAAAGCCAAAACCTCATTTGGACGCCTTTCCTTCCAGTTCTCTGCTGCCTGCGACTGGAACGAATTGCAAAAATCTCTGAAGTTGGAGACTTTTATCTCCCTCAACAACTTTAAACATCTGCTATCCGAGCAGCTAACCGATCGCTGCAGCTGTACATAGTCCATCGGTATATAGCCCACCCAATTTACCTACCTCACCCCCCATACTGCTTTTATTTATTTACTTTTCTGCTCTTTTGCACACCAATATTTCTACTTGCACATGATCATCTGATGATTTATCACTCCAGTGTTAATCTGCTAAATTGTAATTATTCGATTTATTGCCTACCTCCTCATGCCTTTTGCACACATTGTATATAGATTCTCTTTTTTTCTACCATGTTATTGACTTGTTTATTGTTTACTCCATGTTTAACTCTATGTTGTTGTCTGTTCACACTGCTATGCTTTATCTTGGCCAGGTCGCAGTTGCAAATGAGAACTTGTTCTCAACTAGCCTACCTGGTTAAATAAAGGTGAAATTAAAAATAAAAAAATAAAAATAATAATGACTTACTATATCTTGATTATGACTTCTCATTACCGACTTACTAACTCCTAGTCATAATTATTTTGGTGGGTGGCGGGAACGGGCTTCCATGCACTGTATGTCAGTTACGATGTTCTCTTTCACGCATATTTTTGATGGCTTTTTCACCAGTGGCATTTTTCCTGGGTGCATGAACCTCGCGATAATGTTTGCACACGATGCGTGACGCTTGAAGTAAGGTACAACAGCACAGGGCACTTCCAGACGCACTGCAGAGGTGTGAGGAGGTTATGTCCAAAATGTTAAATTCCAACATTTTGTGAGGTTACCGGTGCAGCTGGGGTAAATGTCTAAACATTGCAAGGTTTCAAAAATCACGAGATTGTACTGCCACTGACAGCGGTGTTTGCTTTGTCGTTTCAAAAAGTAGCTTGATGAGTGTCCAAAGTAACATTGGAAGTTTGGAGGGGACGCCATCTTGGTCCTAGCTCTCCACGTCCCCGACAACACAGGGGTTGCTTTCTCAGCAACATATCACGGCAGTGGTGAAGGCCAAGGCAGGTACTGTAAAATAATATTGTAAGGAAAAGTATTTGTTACATGTTTTGTGAGTCGTTTCGTGGTACGTGCTAAGAATCGTCTTGAAATGAATTGCGTCTTGAGTTACACCGAAGCCATGATGGGCAGCAGCCTGCTAACGTTAGCTAGCCACTACAGTACTAGCTGGTGGGGTTCTGACCGCAAATATATGAGGCAAACTAGCTAATTGGTCAATGTTAAGCACAGTACTTTAAACTACTGGTACTTTGCTCGCAATATAAGTTCAATTATTGACATGCTGAGGTGGAGTAGCGAGCGTGCTAGCTACTTGCCTTACTGGCTAGCAAGTTTCCGATACAGAATTTGCTATCCAGTTAACGTTAGCTAGCTACTACTAACTAACTGTCTCTACCGGCTACAAGGACAACGTTAACTATTACCTGTATCGATTGTTAAATGTTGCATTTGCTAGCTAACAAGCTAAGATGTCTGATTTAAAACAGAGACGTGACATGGAGAACCCATGGATTCAGTATTGCGAGATTTAT
Organism: Salvelinus alpinus; assembly: GCF_045679555.1. Lineage (NCBI taxonomy): Eukaryota > Metazoa > Chordata > Actinopteri > Salmoniformes > Salmonidae > Salvelinus > Salvelinus alpinus. The sequence continues at coordinate 14,826,097 of NC_092099.1, read as the reverse complement.
GGGTTTCTGTGTACAACATGAATATATATGTACATGCATACAGTAGTTAACTAGAATTATTTACTCTTATCGATAATGGTGTCTGGCGACCCTCGCCTTTTTTTTTACATTAAGTTGGGATGGCATATTTTTATATTGCAGTAACCAGCTAAGTACACTTGGCATGAAAACCTACTGTGCAATGGATCATATTAGATTCAGAAACTGGTGTTTGCAATCAATTGTTTTGCACTCATTGACTATCAACAACTGTATAAGTGACTCAAGTATCCATGTGCTAATGACAGTACAAGTATCCATGTGCTAATGAGAGTACAGCATGCACATTCAATTGTTTGTGTGGACAGGACGGTGGCAATAGTTTAATAGGGTAGTGTATTATTTTAGACAAGTAATCAGCCTAAATGTCCTGCATGACAACTCAAGTCTTTGTGATGGTCTTTGCATGAGTGGGTATAATTTCTGGAACGTTCCAACAGGAATCTGTTCCAAAAACGTCGTAAATAACAAGGTTGCTAACAAACAACGCATAAAAGGTTGTAAAGCAGCAGAATAAGATACCGGGTAGGGATTGGGCTATTTAATGACGTTTTTCACTCATCACGTTTATTCCAAAAAATGTATCTCCTCACTCTGGTACCCTATGGACAAACATTAAGAATAAACTACGTGCTGAGTTGATGCCTATTCGGTGGCTAGTTAGCTAGGTGAATTGATCATGCTACTTTGTATGCCGCGTTTGTTGGTTTCCTTGTTACTTTACCAAGTTTTGTGAACAGATTCCTGTTAGAACTTTCCACAAATTATACCCACCCATCTTTGTTTGTACCAGGTAACAGTACATATTTAAAGCAAATGTTCTGTTTCAGCAGTGATGCACAGATTTCTAGACATTGATGGTCAAATTCCTAAAATATTTACATCTTCTGAGCAAAATAATTAAATAAAAATACAATCTTGGACATGACTGTAAAATCACTCAGAAATTATTTCAAAGTAATTTTAATTTAGGAAAGCTGTTCTATGCATAAATAGAGGCATATTAAATAATATCCCAAAGTTATCAAGGTTTGAAATGATTCTGTTTGGGATACTTGCGGTCAATCTGCGGTGTACAAATTATAACTATAACCAGGTTTTCATCCAACATTTTTATGTTAGTAAAGTACATGTCGTATAAAAAAAGGTCATCAGACTTAAGAAATGTTGACAAAACAAAATACGTGCAATGTTTTTGTCGGTAAAATGAATTAAGCCTTTTTGTGCACATATTGATATAATAACCATGTAGAAGTAAATTTGAAGTCGCGCGACAATATGGTGTGTGGTTCTCGACTACGACTCGGGGAAACCATGTAGTTTGTTAGGCTACACATACAATAAGGTAAATGAACTTCACAAGGTGAAAGTGCACGTACGTGGTGATTGATTCTGCTTTCTAATAAATATCGGGGGTTCTGGAGACATGATCGATTCTTGGCCGGCATTTGACAAATAAAAATCTCACTCTTTTGTCCATAGTTATCTCCTGTAGGCCAGCCTAACCGCACTGTATCTGCAATCTGTTGGCTAGTGTGCACGTGCCAAGACCAGAGTGGGCACATTAGTGACGTAACGCAAATTTTGAACAGTAGAGTTGGAAATGTAATGGAAACCCATTTAATAACTTGTATTCTTTATTCAGTTCATGAGAATTTAACCACAGTTATTTTCATGTCCACTTGGTCATCACGAACAGCCTTTCATCCGCAACAGGTCAATTTGATGGGAAAACTTCTCGGGTGGGAAAATGTATATATTGTTTTTATGCGGATGCATGTTTTGTTTTTTCCCCTAGCACTACGCAGCTGACTCGAATAACAAACTCATCATGAAGCTTTTATTATTTGAACCTGCTGTGTAGTGCTAGGGATAAAACCAAAACGTGCACACCCGGGGGGCATGACCGAGTTTGGGAAACCCTGCTCTAGTCAGTCTAGTGCAACAGACTATATTCTGAAACGGGTGATGGGGTTGTCAAAGTATTGTAATGCGGAAGACATTTTATATGGCAGTGTTTCTCAAGATTTATTAGATTTTTTTTCTGGGGTGGGCTATTTTCCTGCAGTTCTGCACATTTTGTCATGGAGCTGAGGGGGAAATGGCTGTTAATTTAAAGCTAATTTCCTGACAAATCTGCACATTCAATGGGTCCCCAATGGTTCAGAACAGTTTAAAAAGTGTTCTATAGCACCTGTCTTCATTTCAATCCTAAAATCATTAAGCAATCTGAGGTGGATAATGACATTTGGCAGTGAGCATTATTAAGTTGAGCATTATTTACTCTGTTACATGACATTTCTCAAGTTACTTCATGATGTACTGAAATATCTACTGGCAAGCTATAAAATTACAGCACTCTACATCACGAATCCCCGAGCTGACAAGGTAAAAATATGTCGTTCTGCCCCTGAACAAGGCACTGTTCCTAGGCCGTCATTGAAAATAAGAATTTGTTCTTAACTGACTTGCCTAGTTAAATAAAAGTAAAAAAACTCACTTTTCACTTACTGTGAAATACTTATGAGCCCTTAAGCAACAATGCAGAGTAAATCTTTTTATTTTATTTTTAAGAACAATTTGCTAAATGACCTAAAAGGAAAAATAGTAACACAAAAAAAGAATAAAGAAGCTATATACCAGGGATTTTCATGCAGGGTTAGGGTTAGTCAAGGTAATGTGTGTATGTATGTATGTATGTAGGGGAACAGTGACTAGATAATAAACAGAGTAGCAGCAGCAGCGTGTGTGTGAAGGAATGTGTTTGTGTGGCGTCAGTCAGGTTGCTCTCTGGTGCAGCTGTAGAACTTTTTTTCCAGGATCTGAGGTCCCATGCCAAATCTTTTCAGCCTCCTGAGGGGGAACAGGCATTGTTGTGCCCTCTTCATGACTGTGTTGGTGTGTTTAGAACATGATAGGTCCTTAGTGATGTGGACACCAGGGAACTGAGGGAGAGGTTTCCTCGCGCCACACTCGCTTGTTTTCGTTAGGTTGAATGTGGTAAATCATGGCTGGTTTTCCATTTTATGTTCTTTCTACTTTTCCACTTGATGAATGATGTTATTGATGAATGATGAAAATAAATAGAATACTCTATATAGCTGTAGGCCTAGTCATCACTAGCCTTCTAGCAATATGGCTGAGTCTCTCTAGCCCATAGAATAGGCTACTTTCAAGGTAAGGAAAGAATGTATGTAAAGTCATTTGAGTGCAATAAGGGATAAGGAAGCAAATTGCCATGCATAACTGCCGCTTATGATTACATTATCACTGAAAAATGCTAAATACCATAGTCTACATAATGCAAGTTCCACTTGGGCAGCTGTTGCATACAATTTATATTAAATCAAATGCATGTTTCTAATTGGAGATGCATAGCATTGTGTTGCACTGCATCTTCCTTGGTTTGTACGTAGATTCCCTAGGACCCCAGAGCACCACATTTTATTTAACCTCTACTCCACAAATGAGCTAAAGTGGCATCCATCTTGGGTGCCACGGAACCTGCTGTGGTACCTGATCCTTTGTGTCTCCAGGGTGTTGTCTCTTTTTTCTTTCTTTCGCCTGTTTTGCATTCCCTGCCAGTTAGACTACCTCCATCTGGTGTTGCAGCACCCACCAGACTATGCAGATGAACAGCAAACTAATCTACAGTAGGCTAGTTGACATTAGGGATGTTAATCGGTTAGCTGCCAAAAATAAATTTGACCAGTCATGCTTATTGGTCTATAGGGTCATTAGCATAATTGTGTTGTATTAAAATGGCTCGTGTGTATTTTCATTATGTCGTCATGCATCTTATTTATCACACGCGCACTGCATACAGAGCCTAGTTTGAGGAGTGGAAAAGCCTACCACCTGTCAGACCGTTCAAGAGTGGCTCAAGTCTGTAGGCTACTGGAGTGAAACCTACTTTTGTAAGTCCAGTCATTGGGCAACAAATAACCATTCTAAATGCAATCTCGTATTAAACTTTGGTGGCCACGATTTAAAAGGCGCTATTTTTATTTCTCAACTCGTAATTTAAGAGTGCCTCCCATTTGCCATTCAGATGTATAGGCTGTATTCTGCCTACCGTTGACTATCAGCGAGTCACCCACTGCTTTGCAATGTGAGCTTGAGGCAGTAAAACCTGCACGTTTTACTTCAAATGAGGCATGTCTTGCCTTGTGAAAATCCATTTGTAGAAACGTGGATGCAATTATTTTATAAAGACTTCCTCATGCCATTAACCAGCATTTCTCTCCTGTTCTATTGGTTTTCATATCAATTTTCTTTCATTGTCCAGAAGCACAATCCTAGTCATATTAGTAACCCATCATAGTTGTTGCTATTAGATTCCCCCTCTTTCTACATTTCTAAAGGAGATTTTAATCTCTGTCACAACTGCTCGCATTAGGTTTAGAGCGGTGTTTTCCGCAAATTGCATTTTGGCAAATGTTTGAAAATTGCGTTTTATTAGCTGCTTCATTATAGGAGTTGCGTGTTCAATAACAGGCTACAGCCTTTTGAACTGTAAGACGATAAGCTTGCTATTGTTGCATGTATCCACTAAGCTCTTAATAAAAAATGTCCAGTCCTTGTATGCATCTGTAGTATCAGAGAGGAAGAGGCAAAGCAAGAGGTTTCACTCTTGCCAAAATCTGTCAAGTATGCTCAAGTCGTTTCTATGGGCTTATTTTGGGCCTACGCTTGTCGACTGCCTTCCCGCCTTGGGACGACTGGCATTGTTAGGGCGGAAACATAACATCTCATTATATATAGGTCTCTGATGCTATTTTCTGTTGGTCACACAATAAATAAATAAAAATCCAAACAGTAACCGTTTGTTGACCAGTTAGAGGGTCAGTTAGACAGAAGCAAAATTGACAGAAATTTGCATCCCGAGTTGACATCATAGAATAGTAGCCTAAATGGGCTTTGAACTAGGCTATAGATTAGTTATAATTTTTTACTTGGCCTATTTTATGCCTAACACCTTGCCCAAACCGGCTGCGCGCGTGCGCCATCGTGCATACATTTATTTTGCCCTCCCCACACCAAACGTGATCACGACACGCAGGTTAAAATATCAAAACAAACTCTGAACCAATGACATTCATTTGGGGACAGGTTGAAAAGCATTAAACATGTATGGTAATTTAGCTGGTTAGCTTGCACTTGCTAGCTAACGTTAATTTGTCCTATTTAGCTAGCTTGCTGTTGCTAGCTAATTTGTCCTGGGATATAAACATTGAGTTGTTATTTTACCTGAAATGCACAAGGATCTCTACTCCGACAATTAATCCACACATAAAACGGCCAACCGAATCGTTTCTAGTCATCTCTCCTCCTTCCAGGCCTTTTCATCGTTTAAATTATATGGTGATCGCATCTAAACTTTCATTGTATTACCACGACTACCGGCAAAACAGTTTGTCTTTCTATCACCCACGTGGGTATAACCAATGAGGAGATGGCACGTGGGTACCTGCTTCTATAAACCGATGGGAGATGGGAGAGGCAGGACTTGCAGTGCGATCTGCGTCAGAAATAGGAATGAGTTCTATTTTAGCACTTCGTTGGCGCGCGCAATAATTGAGTAACATGGATTTCAAAATTTATTTTGCGGCGCTCGCGCACGCGACGTGTCCAGTCTGGTCAGCATGTTAGCGTGGTTTATACACTGAACAAAAGTAGCCCTTTGTGAAGAAAAACTCAGTCTGAACGGCTGGGCCTGGCTCCCCAATGGGTGGGCCCAGGCCCACCCATGGCTGCACCCCTGCACCCCCATGTGAAATCCATAGATTAGGGCCTAATGAATTCATTTAAATTGACTGATTTACTTAACTGTAACTCAGTAATCTTTCATATTTTTGTTCGGTATAGTTTCTCTTTTTCACTTGATCTAGCTGATTAGGCTATCCCTCTTGCAATAAGAAGGTGGCTGGCAAGCTTTATTTTTTTTGCTTTGGACATTTTGGAAAAATTAGCTGGAGTGGTCCGTTTCTCGTGAAATTAGAATTTGTTTTGCAGGAGAGTAGATTTGAACGATGAGTAGTCAGATTGTTCTTGTGGATTATGTGATGCCAATACAGGGAACAAATGAAGACTGTAGCACTAATGAGTGATATCTGGTCTAATCTTAGGCAGTCTAGCTCTTGAATACATTTTTTCAGAACAAACCTATGTTGTAGTCAAATTGCTAGGTTGATGTAAGGGTGTTGATTTTAAGAGAGAACTGCCAGAGAATAATTTGATATACATGTTTGTTCTCTGTTCCAGCTCTGATACTTTGGTGGTGTTTGTGAAAGCCAAGTAAAACAGCCAGCCCCAGGTCCCTTCGGCCCACTGCGCTTGTGGGAATTGTCTTGGAGACAGGCCTGCATTGTTCTCCAAGCTCATGTTAGACAAGGTGGAGGATCTGTCGTCTTGTCTGTGGGTGCTGTAAACCACAAGCTGGTGGGAAACCACCATGGGTCGTACTGGCCAGAGTAGAGTGGCTTGTAATGTTCTGGTACTGGACACAGGAAAGACAGGGCATTGGCTTTTATTTGGGCATTTCCTCCACTGAGTCTTCAACTTTACTGGATAGTTGAGTCGAATTCAGAACATTTATGGCAGTACCCGAGCACCCTTTTGAAACTGAAATGTAGACCCACTTTTGACAAACATTGCATTTGTATTGCCCTAAAATCTTTTTTTGCCTGATTCAGTTTTTCCCAAAATTCTGTTTAGTTTTCCCAGTTTTCAGGTTTTCGCTGGCAAAATCTGACTTTGTTAATAGAACATCACATTTTGTTGCTTTTCTTAGTCCACAACAATGCTTACACCACATCAGGAAACCTCTTTTAAGGTCTGGGGGGGAAAAAGGTCAAAAAAAGTTTTGGGTGTAGTTGCCCTTTAATGCAGGTGCGCACCATCAAGAGACATTGTTGGGTTAGTGATTTATCTGTAGCTCTCATGTGATTGCGGAGTTGCCACTGGATTGATGAAAGTAATCCTGACATCATTCTGCACACACCGACAAGGGCATTTTCAGAAAGTTGCAGGGAAAATACAACCACTGATACATTTTGTTCATGTCTTATGATTAACTTGGGCAAATTAATGTTCTAATAAGTTAAATACATTTTTGAATTCCATTCTAATGTCTGGATTCAATGAGGTTTATTCAAAATCAGTGTCTCTCTGGCATTATCAATGGTCTGACTCTTGACAGTGGAAGTGGTGCGGCAGACATGATGCACTGACTGAACAGATCTTATGAGACCTCATAGCCGTTTGTAGATGCAAAATAGAGCGCATATTAGAGCGAGGCCATGTCAGTAAAGTAGACCCCACGGAGTCTGCTCTGAGGCTGTAGCTTGTAGAATTCCCTTAGCTGAGCTGTCTCCCAGAGGCCCTCAGGCTTGAGGGAGATTGAGAAGAGGATTGGACTGTTTAGGATCCAGCCTAGTAGTTGAAATCCTGATTTTGCGGCTGTAGGCCTAATACTGTGTGCTTGTTTACATGTGAAATAATGAAGATATTGCCTAGGCCTGTTTTTTAAATTATTTTTAAATATTTTGGGGGGGAACTCGGAGGCTTTCAACTTATTCTTGAAAGTGTTAATAGTAGAATGCATAAGGTGTAACCTTTGAAATTGGGTAGGGTATCAGCAGTTTTCCTTTTGTAATGTCAGTCATTGTAGACCTTAGAGCTACAGTTGAAGTCAGAAGTTTACATACACCTTAGCCAAATGCATTTAAACTCAGTTTTTCACAATTCCTGACATTTAATCCTAGTAAAACTTCCCTGTTTTAGGTCAGTTAGGATCACCACTTTATTTTAAGAATGTGAAATGTCAGAAAAATAGTTGAGAGAATTATTTCAGCTTTTATTTCTTTCATTACATTCCCAGTGGGTCAGAAGTTTACATGCACTCAATTAGTATTTGGTAGCATTGCCTTTTAAATTGTTTAACTTGGGTCAAATGTTTCAGGTAGCCTTCCACAAGCTTCCCACATTTTAAATTGGGTGAATTTTGGCCCGTTCCTCCTGACAGAGCTGTTGTAACTGAGTCGGGTTTGTAGGCCTCCTTGCTCGCACACGCTTTTTCAGTTCTGCCCATACATTTTCTATAGGATTGAGGTTAGGGCTTTGTGATGGCCACTCCAATACCTTGACTTTGTTGTCCTTAAACCATTTTGCCACAACTTTGGAAGTATACTTGGGGTCATTGTCCATTTGGAAGACCCATTTGTGACCAAGCTTTAACTTCCTGACTGATGTCTTGATGTTGCTTCAATATATCCACATCATTTTCCTGCCTCATGATGCTATCTATTTTATGAAGTGCACCAGTCCCTCCTGCAGCATGCACCCCCACCAGTGCTTCACGGTTGGGATGGTGTTCTTCGGCTTGCAAGCCTCCCCCTTTTTCCTCCAAACATAACGATGGTCATTATGGCCAAACAGTTCTATTTTTGTTTCATCAGACCAGAGGACATTTCTCCAAAAAGTAAAATATTTGTCCCCATGTGCAGTTGCAACCCGTAGTCTGGCTTTTTTTATGGCGGTTTTGGAGCAGTGGCTTCTTCCTTGTAGAGCGGCCTTTCAGGTTATGTCGATATAGTTCTCGTTTTACTGTGGATATAGATAATTTTGTACCTGTTTTCTCCAGCATCTTCACAAGGTCGTTTGCTATTATTCCGGGATTGATTTGCACTTCGCACCAAAGTACGTTCATCTCTAGGAGACATGCATCTCCTTCCTGAGCGGTATGACGGCTGCGTGGTCCCATGGTGTTTGTACTTGCGTACTATTGTTTGTACAGATGAACGTGGTACCTTCAGGTGTTTGGAAATTGCTCCCAACGATGAATCAGACTTGTGGAGATCTACAAAAACATTTCTGAGGTCTTGGCTGATTTCTTTTGATTTTTCCCATGATGTCAAGCAAGGAGGCACTGAGTTAGGCTAATTGACATAATTTGAGTCAATCAGAAGCTTCTAACGCCATTACATCATTTTCTGGAATTTTCCAAGCTGTTTAAAGGAACAGTCAACTTAGTGTATGTAAACTTCTGACCCACTGGAATTATGATACAGTGAAATAATCTGTCTAAACAACAATTGTGGGAAAAATGACTTGTCATGCACGAAGTAGATGTCCAAACAGACTTACCAAAACTATAGTTTGTTAACAAGAAATTTGTGGAGTGGTTGAAAAACGAGTTTTAATGGCTCCAACACAAGTGTATGTAAACTTCTGACTTCAACTGTATTTATAACTTGTCAGTAATGTCCAGCTCAACAAGCCCATGTCAGCTAACATTGTTTTTGCTAGGTTTTGTAGCCCATTGATTTTGTTGGAATGTTTAAGGTCCTCCGATATCACATGGCAAAATGTGTAGAATTGCAAGAAATTTGCTTTATAACTGCAGAATGTTCCCCAATGATGGGAGGCCTGAGTGGATTTAGTTTGTGAACCACTGGTCTAGGCTATTATCAACTCTACTAAATGTAACTTTTATTTAACTAGGCAAGTCAGTTAAGAACAAATTCTTATTTACACTGACAGCCAGACCCGGACAACGCTGGGCCAATTTTGCGCCGCCCTATGGGACTCTCAATCATAACCGGTTGTGATACAGCCTGGATTCGAGCCAGGGTTTCTGTAGTGACGCCTCTAGCACTGATATGCAGTTCCTTAGACCTCTGCGCAACTAGGGAGCCCCATATAGCTTTAGAGCGCCATGTTTGGTTTGCCTCTAACACTCGTCAGGCATGTACCAGGATTAAGCCATGTCAAATATTTCTGTGTTAATATAATGTTATCTTGAGGAGTATAAATGTAGGAAATGTCTCCCCTGCTCTGTTCAGATGTGAAGTAATCAAACATTTAGCCTATTAAATGTTTCAGAATTTGCTTTCAGCTGTTCTTTTGTGTGTGACGAGGGAACAATCCTCATTTGTTTTGCTTTGTCACTCACTCCCTTATTTTAGTTTGAGCTAAATGGATAGCTCTGTGGTAATGCCTTGTTTTAACAGATTATCTGCCGCCTTACATGATCAGAGTATCCCCCAGGACTAATTATCAGGCTTATTCTGAAGGCCTTCAGGGTTCTAAGTCAATCGCATTATTACCTTGCAGTTAAGACTTTGTGCCAGGCAGAAGCTGACTTGCCTTGTTAAATGAGCTGTATACCCGATCTCGGTTTTTCTGGCCAGAGCTTCAGAGCAAATCCACTAAACTCAACAAATGAAGTAGTTTTCAGATAATGGTGTATTTTTCAGTAGTTTCTAATTTTTGTCATGAAAAAAATAAATACAAGACGGACAGTCTGGTTTTCCTTTTGTATAAAGGAATACAGTGGCTAGACGCAAGTATACTGACTAGTAGGCTGCATGAAGATAGAATTGCTTACAGATTGTAACATGTGATTTTACTAAAGAAATATAATTGTGTCCATTATATTGGGAGTTACAGGTTAGGTACTGTTTGACACAGCTTGGTAATTTACTGTCGTCGTCCACGATTCATGGAAACAGGAGTCTCGTAAAATGTCCAGTTGCAGGGTGTCCGTTTCAATTTAGAATTTGCTCCGTTATTAAAGTAGTCCAACAATGTGTACGCTGCCATCTTGTCTATTTCAAGTCTTCTCTCATTGATTGAGCAATTTTTTTAAGAGACTCCTGTTTCCACAAATCAAGGACGAAGACCCTATTGCTAAGGTTGATTTAAATGCTGTGCTACTCCAAACAGTACCTACCCTGTAACTCCTAGTATAATGGATACCCATCTTTATTTATTTAAATCCCGTTATCTGGTGTTAGACTGCAGGCTGAACTCAGCTACATATTGTGTCAGGACTAAGCCCTTTCTCAAGGCATATATCACTCATGTCATGGAGAGGTGCCATGTTCCTCTGAGTCTTGTTGTACAGCTATGAAACTGAACTGACCTGGTTCAGAGGTGGGAGTGGTGGCGGCTGGGGGACACAACTTGGTTCAAGCTGTAATGATGTATGGGATGGGTGATCATGATGCAGTCAGATCTCATCTGCAGCGTTGGATGAGTTAATGTTGTCACGATACCAGAATTTTTACTTCGATACCAGGTTTAGTATCACGATGCGCGATACCACAACAACAAAAAAGGAGTACCAGCCAAAGTCACAGAATGGCACTTGACCCTGACAGAAACTCAGCTACTGCTCTGTTCAATCGTTTGCCATCTTTTGAGTTTAAAATCATTCCATGTGAACATATGTACGTCTTTAAAAAAAAATAAGAGCCATGTATGTGTTAATGAATAAATTATACAATCAATTTGACTTTGGTAAAAACAATCTAACTGCAAAACAACATGGTTATCATTTATTTGAATGGTAAATCTCCAGTTCTAGGTCTATTCACAATACAGGTGAATGCATATTATTCAGTAGGAGTGTGTGCATGCGTTGAGTTACTGAGCTTGTTAGCTGATTTCATGGGGCTACAGATGACAAACAATCCTTTCCATTTAGGAATTATTTAATTGGCTGCTAGGAGAACATTATTTTATTGTACTGATCAACAACATTTGCATAAAAGAAGCAATCTCTTTTCTAAAAGTGTGCGCTGTCTCTAAGAAAGTAATGAAGTCATTCACAGGGAGAGTTCAGCTTGGAGGCAAGCGAGACTAAGTAAATGAATTATGTTTTTGATGACAGTCAGCTTTGAAATCAGCATATTTAGCATTATGGTTTGTATATTATCATAAACTACTAGAGTAGTGAATTCATTCAGCTGGAAGCTAGCAGGGTAAGTTGGCCTACAATTTAAAGCTGGAAGCTACCGGTATCATCTTCATTGCAGAAGTGTTCTAGCCTATTTTGGATGTTGTTTTGCGAACAGTAATGAACAGTTTCAACCTCTACATGAGTGGGGAGCAGCCCAGGTGGCTCTAGCAATGAATAAGTGGAGCAGGATCTTTGCTCTTCACCCTATAAAGGGGCTGTGCTGATGGACTTGATCCTTTCAATCATGTGAGACACTTTTGACAGAAGTACCGAACATAAAACAAAAAACGCTACTCTAATTTTTATAACAAAAGTACCGATGTTTCGGTAAACCATGCAACACGAGTAGGCAATAAGTGGTTTACATGATAGTGTGCAGGTTCTGAGGTGTTGCTCCTCTCTTTCAGGCACCATGGAGGAGCTGCACAGCCTGGACCCCCGGAGACAAGAGCTGCTGGAGGCTCGATTCATGGGCGGTGTCAGTGGCAGCACCGGGGGCAGCACTGGCAGCACCAGCGGGGGAACCAAAGTGAGTGAGCGTGCGTCAACCCCCCCCCCCCCCGGTCCTCATACACTGTTTCCCCTATATTAATTTAGCTGCCGTGGCCCGCCATTGCGACGCTGTTGCCGCCACTCCAAAACATATGATTCCACTTTTTATATATACATACTGAACAAAAATATAAATGCAGCAATTTCAAACATTTTAGTGAGTTACAGTTCATATAAGGAAATTAGTCAATTGAAATAAATCCATTAGGCCCTAATCTATGGATTTCACATAACTGGGAATACAGATATTCTTCTGTTAAACAGATACCTTAAAAAAAAAAAAAAAAGTGGAGTCGTGGAACAGAACCAGTCCGTGTCTGGTGTGAACACGATTTGCCTCATGCAGCGCGACACATCTCCTTTGCATAAAGTTGATTTTATTTAACTAGGCAAGTCAGTTTAGAACAAATTCTTAATCCGCCCAAACCCTAACGACACTGGGCCAATTGTGTGTCGCCCTATGGGACTCTCAATCACGGCCGGTTGTCATGCAACCTGGAATCGAACCAGGGTCTGTAGTGATGCCTCTAGCACAGGGACCTTTTCAGCTTCTAGTATTCATGTACAGATCCTTGCGACATGGGGCCGTGCATTATCATGCTGAAACATGAGGTGATGGCAGCGGATGAATGGAACGACAATGGGCCTCAGGATATCATCGCTGTATGTCTGCATTAGAATTGCCATTGATTTTAAATGCAATTGTGTTCGTTGTCTGTAGCTTATGCCTGACCATACCATAACCCCACTGCCACCATGGGGCACTCTGTTCACAACGTTGACATCCGTAAACCGCTCACTCACACGACCCCATACACTGTCTGCCATCTGCCCGGTACAGTTGAAATCGCCGTTCATCCGTAAAGAGCACACTTTTCCAGCGTGCCAGTGGTCATCTAAGGTGAGCATTTGCCCACTGATGTCGGTTACGACGCCGAACTGCAGTCAGGTTAAGACCCCGGTGAGGACGACGAGCACGCAGATGAGCTTCCCTGAGGCGGATTCTGGCAGTTTGTGCAGAAATTATTCGCTTGTGCAAACCCACAGTTTAACCAGCTGCCTGGGTGGCTGGTCTCAGACGATCCCGCTGGTGAAGAAGTCAGATGTGGAGGTCCGGGGCTGGCGTGGTTACACGTGATATGTGGTTATAAGGCCGGTTGGGTGTACCGTCGTATTCTCTTCAATGACGTTTAAATAGAATATTCTAATGAACTTTTGTTTTGATTTCAGGCCCTGACAAACAATGAATGTTCAAATCAAAGTTTTGGAAGCCTGGGGTCCTCCAGTGACAAGGAGTCAGAGGTATGTTTATTAACATGATGTTCTTAAAGATTTTAGTGAAAAATGGATGTGAATGTGCATTTTATTTTGAACGGGCTGTCAGAAAGTATAACTGGTGTCCACGGCTTTTCTGGATTTGTTTTAGTCTTTGGCGTTCCATCTTGTTTGGCTCAGACCTATGTTTTGATTGGAAGTGGGCTGGTGGTGTGAGCAGGGAGATCACACGGAGAGTGAGTGAAGGGGAGAGGAGCTGGGCCCTGTTATCCTCCTTGTCGCTGGTGAGAACGTCAGACGCAACCTAAGAGGGCGCTAGAGAGAATAAAAATGTGCGTAATCTTGCTGTAATTTAACTGTTCTTGTGACGCATAATGCCACGCGCTCTCACATCTCTGTACAAACACGGTTTGTGCCAGACCCTGCCAGGGCAGCCTGATCACGGGCGTCATCATCCTGCATGCTTAGCCTCCCTCCACGCTGTTCTCCTGTGTTTTGGCAGCACAGCTCGCTAATGAAGGTTAAACACAAATGGCCTCCAATTTGTAGGGGCAGCAGTGTCGCAAATCTTGTGTGGGGTGGACTCCCAACATCGCTGACTGTAGGGTTAACCTAAGAAGCCTGAACCTCTGCAATGTGGAGTCTGCACGTATATTAGCAACCTGACTGTGCGGGTGATTGTCTGCTCCCCTCCCGTCTAGTTCATCGGGTGGTGTAATAAGTCACTGATGGAGGCCTGTGTGCGAGCATGATCGAGGAGGAGGCAGAATAAAACCTCTCTGGCCTTTTCTGCCGCAGACATGATGAATCTGCACAGATATCACCCAAACAGATGCCCCCCCCTCCCCCGGCCCCCATACGTCACACCCTCCCTAATGATGCACTGGTGAAACTGTCAGACCACCGCCTGTCAGCAGATTCCCTGCACAAGGCTCTGTCCTGGTTCTGGGGCCTACAAAATCTTGTTTTGTAGAATTATCACAAGGATTCCTGTGCCCTGTTGAAATGGGCTCCTCATGTTAGACTTCGATTTGGTTTGTGTTTTTGCAGTTTAACCATTGTAATGCTTTTTTTTTTGTTGGGGTCCAGAAATAATCCTCATCCTCTATCTTAGAGGTCGTTGATTCAATAAATGGTTGATTTTAGCTGATTCCTTGCTTTGTTGGGCGATTACCTTGTTTTCTTATGTTTAGCTCATAAACTGATTTGAATCAGACATTAGAAAAGGCTAGTTACCGGCTGTAGTTGCTTTCCCTCTATTTCTCACAGCCTGTGGCTCAAAACTTCCAACGGGGGGCTACATCGGCCATAAATAAGCATCCTCTCCCCACTGGAAGTTTGCACAACTACCTTATTAAAGCTTTCCATTACAATTGATCTCTTTTCAGAACAGGCTAATTATGAGCTCGATTAATTATGCATTTTGGTTTTACGTTGAACTCATTCTCTGTACCCCTCCTGCCTTTTTTCTGTTTGCAGAGCTCAGACGTGAAAAGGGGGAGCTCTCCTGCATACTCGGTAGGTGCTCATTGTATTTGGAATACTAGGCTATGTTCCCCGTCACTTTTCAGCTACTAGGCGGCAGGCAGCATTGGTCGGTCAGTTCACCTACATTCAGTAATCCTTAGCAGGCTGTAGACTTGGGATTGATGTGTTGCTGCTACAGTGTATTCACTATGCTTTTGTTTTTCAAACACAGACATTTTAAATCCCAATCTGGACATTTCAAGGAATCAAAATGACTGTACTTGTACAACCGACCAGATAGTGGTCATTGGTGAAACAGTTTGTCCTTTACAGACTCCTGAAAAGAAACACTCTGAATCGTCCAGAGGAAGAAAGAGGAAACCTGACACCCAGTCGGAGAACAGCCAAGGTAACTTCCCTCAAGCTGTTTCTGTTGTACTCCAGATACAGTCATCGATGTCTGAAAGTCAATGCTAATTGTATTTTCTCTCTCACAGGGAAGTCTATTGTGCGAGGACACAAAATTAGTGATTATTTTGATGTAAGTTATTCTTTTTTGGGGGGGGTGAAAATTGAAATGATACTCTTATCGTGAGTGACCCGGGCTAAGTCCCTGTGTCGTGGAGCACCACATTTGATGTTCAGCAGAGAGGTTTTCTGTTTTTAGAGAATATCAATGAAGCCGTGATGTGATCCATTTCACACACAGGCCAGCTCTGAAATGAACAAAACCGGACATAAAGGAAGCTTTCTGTGCCAATGTTGTTGCCAAGTGGCGGGCAATGATGTCACTCACACTGGTGGTCTCTCTCTCTCCAGTTCCATGGAGGGAACGGGTCCAGTCCTGTGACAGGTCTCCCCTCTGTGATCCGCTCACCTCAGAACTCACATTCCCACTCTGTGCAGTGTTCCAGTGTAAGTAACCCCATATCCACTTCAATTCCTTTATCGTTTGTTGGCTTTATAAACGTATGAAGAAAGCATAGTAGCCTTGTCCAAGCCAGAATGGGACATTTAATAAAAATATATATCTATTTATTTATTTTAACAGTCAATGTTTCCAAGAAATTGACGGTACCATTTAGATACGCTAACAATTGTTGTCCCTTGGGTTTCAGATTAGGCAAAACAGCTCATCGCCTACGAGTCAGTCTTTTGGGGAACACGTGATGCATCCAAAGCAGTTAGCAATCAAATGTGTGCAGGTGAGAATGACCACTAGAGTATGCGTGTTCAGCACTTTGGATTGTGTGTTGCGAATAAATTCTTAACTCATTGTTTATTTGTTTTTAATTGCAGACTGAGCTGACGGGGCTCAAGTTGGCTGCTCTGGAGATGAACAAGAACCTGGACCTTGAGAAAAAAGAAGGCAGAATTGATGATTTGCTTAGAGTAAGGGAAATATGGCTAATGGACAGAACACGTCAGCAGAACATTCCTAACTCCCTCATTGAGTTGAAGTATCAGTGATGTATTACTGTGACACCGCTGAACACACGGATCAATTAAAAAGGCTTGCCGTGCTGCACGTAGACTTAAAGTGCGTACAAAAAATGTGTTATTCAATGCTAGGGAAGTTGGCTGCGACGTTCTTATTTCTACGGTAGGAGTGTTAAGGGGGCTTTGGTTTTACTAGGGTTGTAATATGATGAACCTGATTTGTTTCTTCTCCATAGGCGAACTGCGATCTCAGGAGACAGATAGACGAACAACAGAAATTACTAGAAAAGTACAAAGAACGCTTAAATAAATGCATCACCATGAGCAAGAAGTTGCTCATTGAAAAGGTACTTCCCTTTCGTTTCAAGGCGGAATCTCTGAGGCTATCTTTTATTTATTTTTTTACATTGTGACAAGTCTGTATGAGTGCAGTGGTATGAGTACTCAGTGACGTCTGTCATTGTTTGTTGCCTAGAGCACCCAGGAGAAGCAGGCGTGCCGGGAAAAGAGTATGCAGGACAGACTACGGTTAGGCCATTTTACCACTGTGCGACATGGAGCCTCTTTCACAGAGCAGTGGACCGATGGCTTTGCCTTCCAAAATCTAGTCAAGTTGAGTATCTTGGTCTCCGTGTCAAAGTTGTCTCAAGTCAACTTAACCATATCACAGTTGAGAAATGTATCGAGCTACACGTCTTTCTCTTTCAACAAAGTTCAGGTATGGAAGAAACGTTTGTAGAATTTGTACTGGAGTGTGTCATTTTCCTCTTATTCTAAAGGCTTATCCAGGGTAAAACGCAGGCTTGGCAGAAATGGTATTGATTACATAGAACATCTTTATCTGCAGACAGCAAGAGTGGATAAACCAACAGAGGGAGGATATCGAGAAGCAGCGAAAACTCCTAGCCAAAAGGAAACCCCCATCGTCCAGCAACTCCCAAGCACCAACCACAAACTCTGAGCCAAAGCAACGCAAAACCAAGGCAGTGAATGGAGCGGAGAATGATCCATTTCTGAAGCCCAGCCTACCTCAGCTGTGAGTGCCCTTGTCCTCTCTACCTTTGGCTAAGCACACCAGTATGCTAGATACTGTTGCTTTCATTTCTCATTATCTTTTGTTGGTTCATTCCAAAGGTTGACTCTAGCTGAGTATCACGAGCAGGAAGAGATCTACAAACTACGACTCGGGCATCTCAAAAAGGTCAGTGTGCCAACCTGGCAGATCTAGGCAACACGAGCTGAGCTTTTTTTTGTTTAATGTGTCGCATTGTTCAAGTCGATTCAATCGTGATTAGACATCCTGACACTGTTCACTGATGTAGAACCACTAACAGTTTCACTCTGCTTAGATTCTGTGAACATTTTCCCTGGAAAATTTTCCCTCAACCTATAGTTAATTCAATTGTTTCCCCTGTGAATAAGCATCAAGAGGGTTTGCCCTAGAGACAGACTTGCTACCAAGTCAACCGTTAATATTTAATACAAGGCACGTCAGCCGAGGCATAGAAGTGAGTTTTGATGAGCTCCCCTCTCCTTGTAGTGAGTTCTTGTAGTGAGTTCTCTGATGTTCCTCTGTATGTTTGTGTGTGAATCATTAATAGGAAGAAGCAGAAATCCAGGTGGAGCTGGAGCGTCTGGAGAGAGTGCGGAACCTTCACATTCGGGAACTTAAGAGAATAAATAACGAGGACAGTTCACAGTGAGTCTGACACTCTGTGACGTCAGGGAATACGCACAGGGGCTCCTGCTGACAAAGATTGTTCAGTTAGACACTGGAGAGGCAGTCATGGTGCTTGTCACAAGTCATTTTCAATGTCCGTGTTTTCCATTCAGCCACTCGATGTAAAATGAGCCTGTTTTTTTCGCCCCTGACTAGCATTTCAATAACAAGGTCCCTCTTTCTAGGCATTAGTTGTTTTTGAGTTGGTGAAAGTCCTACCATCAAGTTCATTCCTAATGAGATTCTGACCTTGTTTTTTTTAAAGATTCAAAGACCATCCGACTTTGAACGAGAGATATCTACTGTTACATCTTCTGGGAAGAGGAGGCTTTAGTGAAGTTTACAAGGTGAGTTTATATTTGACCTGTGTATTCATGTTGTCAGTTTGCATCTACAAGTCTTTGTTTGAGTGGACCAGTCCAGAACCTTTCTGTTATAGGCGTTTGACTTGATTGAGCAACGCTATGCTGCTGTGAAAATTCATCAGCTCAACAAGAACTGGAGAGAGGAGAAAAAGGAGAATTATCACAAGTATGTTCCACATTAAATCGTTGCCATTTTCTCTGTTCTTATTCTTCAACACTGTGGCGGAATCGAGTCAGTTTTATGAATCAACGGACAGTTTAAAAAATATATATATATTTACTGTAATGCATCGGCTTTAAGCTTATTGTTCTACTCCATCCGCTTAATATCTGGGTTATTCAGTCATACCTCCACCTCGCTGTGCTCCTACTGCCTGGTGTCATTCAGTTGGTTGCCCATGGTAACACTGCTCACCTTGTTGCAGACATGCCTGTCGGGAGTACAGAATACACAAGCAGCTGGACCACCCCAGAATCGTCAAGCTGTATGACTACTTCTCACTGGACACAGACACGTAAGTTAACCTTGCTTATTGTACTGACTTGTATATATGTGTCTCGTCACTGCCGTTTACACATTGCTCATTTTACGATGCCCCCAAAGGTTTTGCACAGTTTTGGAATACTGTGAAGGCAATGACCTGGACTTCTACTTGAAGCAGCACAAGCTGATGTCGGAGAAGGAGGCCCGCTCCATCGTCATGCAGATTGTGAATGCGCTCCGATACCTGAACGAAATCAAGCCCCCCATCATCCACTATGACCTCAAGCCGGGTGAACGAACGCTCGCACACACCGGAATGATATCCCATACTGGGAGGGCTCCAATTATTTCTGATGCAATGTACTAATTTGTTCTGTTCCAATTTCAAGGTAACATCCTGCTTGTTGATGGCACAGCGTGTGGGGAAATCAAAATCACAGACTTCGGTTTGTCCAAAATCATGGACGATGACAGCTATGGTGCAGATGGCATGGACCTGACATCACAAGGAGCAGGGACCTACTGGTAAGAAGTGTCACCGCATACACATCTGTGTCATGGGACCAGCACATGATTTGGGTGATATGATGCTTGACATGTGGGCAGATACCATTTAGTTTTTGTTTTCTCAAAGGTACTTGCCTCCGGAGTGTTTTGTTGTTGGCAAAGAACCTCCAAAGATTTCCAACAAGGTGGACGTGTGGTCTGTGGGTGTCATCTTTTTCCAGTGTTTGTATGGAAGAAAAGTACGTTTTTAAAGAACTGGTCTTATTGATTTACCAAAATGAGTGTCGTGAAAATAAGTTGATGCTGAGCCTTATTTCTCTTTCAGCCGTTCGGCCACAATCAGTCTCAGCAGGATATCCTGCAGGAGAACACAATACTTAATGCAACCGAAGTTCAGTTTCCTGTCAAGCCTGTTGCCAGTAATGAAGCAAAGGTGAGGGATCATTTGAGTTCTGAATATTACCATCTGACTGCAATTGTCACTTCTACTTCATCGTCTTTATAATAGTTTTGCATTGTTTTATGATCAATTCCTGTATTTGGCGTTGCTTTTGTCGAGACCTCTGGTATTCACCGTAAAGTACAGACATCACAGCCCCTTTTGAGATGCATTTCTGTCCAGCCATAGCAGTTATGATCACCAGCATACTCAACATAATGCTCTGTTTAATAATTTTAATTGGTTCTCAGTGCCCGTGTTTTGAACGATGTTGCCTTTTATTCCCCAAGGCCTTTATAAGGCGCTGCCTGGCATACAGGAAGGAGGACCGGTTTGATGTTCACCAGCTGGGAAGGGATTCCTACCTGCTTCCTCACATGAGGAGGTCCAACTCTTCAGGGAACCTGCAGATGGGTGCCGGTGGCTCAGGCCCTGCCGCCTCCAGCATCATTTCATACTGAGGGCTGGTCCTGGACTGACTGAATTACTGCATGGCTGCCCCACGCCTGCAGATCCCCCACAGGACCGTGCGTGGGGGAGAGGAGCTACATGCCAACTAGCGGTGTATGGAAGGACAACAGGGGGTCCGGTCCGTTGGCCATAGACACTGCAGACTGAATGGTGTGGAGTTTGGCCTTCACCTGGACTGTGCTGAGTTTCAAATGGGTGTTTTCTAAAGACTAATGAAAGGATGTTTAAAGAACATAAGTGAATGACCTTGTAAAGGTTGAATAGAGCACTGCTACAGACAAAGTACCTTGAAGAAATGTGACTGGACACTTGAGTTTGTTTTGCTGGTGGAAGCCTTATAGGGCCTTAGGGATAACTGGCAGCCGACCGTTTTAGAATCGTTAACATCCTCTTGCAAGGGTGCAAATGCTTTAGCTGCGAAGAGTTTCCTTTTTCACCGTCAATTTGGCTGTTTGTTTTTTGTTTTCAGCGAAAGTGTTAGGTTTTAATTTGAGTTGTACAATTAGCTATGAGAATGTAATTTTAGCATACAAGTGGCATTATTGTCATTTAGGCCCAGGCAGCATACTAATGTTGAATGCACAAAATAACCAAATGTAGACAAATGGCAATGTACAGAATAATATGCAGGATGATTTTAATTAATTCCTTCAAGAGTAAATGTATATTTGCTGTACAGAAGATTTTGAATTGCAGCTGTACCATGGTTTAACAATTTCCCTTGTACATTTATGTCCTGGAGTCTTCATTTTGCTGCTTTTGATGTTACTTTTTAAAGGGCTGTATGATCCACTTTGGGTACAATTGTACAGTTCTATAAAAAGAATAAATGATGACTATGATAATAAATACCAGGAAATCACAGCATGTCATACGAGTGACTTCTTTTGGAGACGTTGGTGGGAGAAGCACTCCGCTGTTCCCTTGATGGATAAGGGCTTCATTATTGAAACTGAGGGGAAGATCAAAGTAGGATGAGTACTCCTTGTCGCTGTAGTCAGGCATCTGAGACCAGATGCTGACCTTCAGGTTATTTGCAGGTATGGAGTTACACTGCCCAATAAAACAGGCTTGCTTTGGGTCTAATGCTAGCAACCAGTATTCTTGATAAGCTGTTGCACCAATATATTCTGTTCCACTGACCATCTTAAAAACAAAATGCTGAAGGGCTCAATAGACATGTGCATTAGGCCTACAGGGTGATGAATCATGCAACACGAGTTTCATTTGCATGTAAAGTTTGTCCCAACATGTACTCTTCGAACTTGGTAAGTGCACAATGAACAATCCACCCAAGTAGATTCCTTTCATTGGTCCTACACTGACACCCTGTGGTTTTCAAAAGTAAAGCAGTCATTTTCACACCCAGACAAAATACATCATTTAATCAAGGGATGGTTCAATTACACACTTTTCATATTAAGTGTTTTAGGACAAGCTGAAGTGTTAACTTCTGCAATTAGAATTTATGAAGAATATAACAAATGGTTCATGAGCTGAGTTCAACTGTCCATGACCCAAAATATAAGCTTGTTTTACACCAATGTTTGTAAACACATTTTTGCATCATAGCTCTATGAATTTGAGTGGTTACATATCCCTCAGCGTTTTACCAAAACGGGCAGGGAGCATGCTTTGTTTCTACTGCTGATTGCTGCTTTGAGCTCACATATGCAGCATCTACTGTGAATACGGGAACATTGCCTTTCAATTTCAATCACACTAAAGCCGAACTTCTGCGACACGGATTGAATAGAGCCCTTAGCTTGTAATGCAGTATCAATTTACTAAAGTGGGTCTCACAATTCTCCCATCCTTCTGAGGACCCTTGCTGTTTCAACAACTATGGCTACATCCTGATTCTCCACCCTTCCCATGATGGATTTAAGGGGGGGAGAAAAACACTCGCCAATGATTACACCAATCCAGAGCTTGTAAATCCATGACAGGAAGTATACACACTTTTGGAACAAAGTGGAGAATTAGGGGCACAACCATAGTTTCAGTAATACAACCACAAGTGTTTCCAGATTGTTGAGTTTTAAAGATAGTAGAGCTTGTTGGTAGATGGTTCTCTGTTAGGAGGACTCAGAGGTCGCTTCTGTTGGTTCAAAGGAGGCCACTGGTGTAGGGAGGAGTGTTTCTGTCAATTTGTCAATGACCACTGGGGCGCTGGAGGATTTTGTGTCCGGGATGAGGGCAGGTCTCTGCTCATAGGAGACTTTGACATTTGCAGGTGGAAGAGTGAACTGAGATGGAGGCAGAGTGACCCCTGGGACCAGTGGCAGCTGGGAGTTGAGCATGGCTAGATTTAGGGGAGGAAGAGGGGCCAATGGAGGGAAACCTGAGGAACACAGGTGGAATGTTTCAGCAATACAGAAATATTACTGAAAGTAGTATTCAAATAAACAGCTTTAAAAAAACATCAAAGAATCTTCAAAACATTGACATTACCTGCTGGTGGCATCCCTCCAATACCTGGTAACGATACAGTGCCGAAGTCTGGCAAAGTGAAATTCAAATTTGGCAGGTTGGGAAGGGGAGGTAGTCCTCCGGGTAACGACATTAGACCTGTGCAGGAAATATGAATTTAATGAAATACACAAAGCCACATGCAAATTATACATGCAGCATAATATTGTTACCAAACTAGAACCGTGTCTGGTGCGTACCTGGTAACGTGGTAGCAGGGAGGACTGGAGGTACAGTGCTTAACAGGGGGCCGACTTGGCTAGGCAACAGTGGCATAGTAGGCACTCCTTGGACAAAGACAATCCATTGTAATAAAATCGAATTTTATTTGTCACATGCGCCGAATACAACAGGTGTAGACCTTACCATGAAATGCTTACTTACAAGCCCTTAACCAACAATGCAGTTCGAGAAAAATAGAGTTAAGAAAATAATTTAAAAAATAAAAACACAGAATAAAAATAACGAGGCTATATACAGGGGGTACCGGTAGCGAGTCAATGTGCGGGGGTACAGGTTAGTCGTAATTGTACATGTAGGTAGGGGTAAAGTGTCTATGCATAGATAATAAACAGCGATTAGCAGCAGTGTAAAAACAAAGGATGGGGGTGTCAATATAAATAGTCCGGGTGGCCATTTGACTTGGGGGACTGGAGTCTGAACATTTTTGGGGCCTTCCTCTGACACCGCCTAGAATACTAATCTCTTACATGGTGATATAAAGTCAGTATGCAATATTCATCTAAATGAAGAGTAATGATACCTAGCATACCTGTATGTAGAGCGTTCGGGACAGTGAGAGGAGCTGAGCTGATTGACAGGTCAGAGAGATTTTGTTTCAACCCAGTAGGAGCAGAAGGCACCGCAGGTTGAGGACTGACAGCAGAGAGCTGAACCTGAGGAACAAATTAAAACTGGGATCAACACCTAGTGCTGTAGAATATTCTCATAGTACATAAATTCCCTCATGTGACTGGCAGGTATGAGTGAAAAGAAGTTGGTCATTTACAAAAATGTCTTACCTCTGTGAAGCCATCCTTGAGTGGGGAAACTGGTTCACTTGGAATCTGTCCAGGGAAACTGATCTTCTTACCCTCTTCAAATGGCTGTGTGGGTATCCTGTGCAGGTAGCCATAGCCAATCCCACAACCTAGGCTGAAGAAGGGCAGAGAGAGTAACTGTGCTACCTGCCTGCCTATAGGCACATCAGCTAAATGAATTAACAACAAATGTCAATGCCATTACCTGCCCTCTCCACCCCATTCAGAGTTTGGAGTAATGACCACCTCCCGACAGTTGTCCGTGTCCGTGTTATACACATACAACTTAAGCCCTTTCCCTTCATGAGTTTCAATGAGGGAGAAGAGATCTTCAGACTGCGGGGAAGACAAAGTCAAACACTATATCAATCATCATCATCAACAGTTTAGTGTAGGGAGAACATCATTGAATTGTCACTAAAGAAAGGCATTCCACACACCTCGTTCATGACAGTGTCTGCACCTATGATGTAGTCAGTGAGTGGTCTCAAACCAGCCAGGGCTGCAGGAGAATTTGGCTCCACTTCCTGAGGACAAGAAATAGAATACAGATCGATATTGTAAATATATGCACTCGGATTACTGAAATCAAATCAAATGTATTTATATAGCCCTTCTTACATCAGCTGATATCTCAAAGTGCTGTACAGAAACCCAGCCTAAAACCCCAAACAGCAAGCAATGCAGGTGTAGAAGTCTTCACATCATGATTAAGCTACACAATCATGGCGTTTCCAGTTTTACATTCATTCATGTCCACAGCTCTAAACTGCAAGGCGAGTCGCTCACCAAAACATGCCACACATTCTCATTGGCTCCTTCGAAGCTGCAGAATCGGATGCTGACACCCAGCAGCCCCTGGCCTCCCCACATGTTGCTGGGTGTGACTGTTGTCTCCCTCAGCTCAAGTGTCTTGCTGCTGTATACCAGCATCTTGATGGGTTTCTCCACGTTCACCTTCAGCAAGTCTTTTAATGTGTCATTATCTTTGTTCTGACAAGAGTGAAGACGTTAGCAGATTTGAATGGGTTTTGACTAGGTGGTATAAAGCTACGACCAGACGTGACTTTTTCGTAGCAGGTTAGGAGATCTTACACAGCAGGTTAGGAGAATGAATGTAGCAGGATTAGGATTATTAGGTTAGGAAAAGGGTTAGGTAAAATGCTCTCCTAACCTGCTACAAAAAGTAACTTCTGGATGTAACTGTCTAGTCACAACCATGTTAAAGTGCAACACCTGTAAACAAAGTTAGTCCACCTATTGGTTGTCTTGTATCCCTGGCTTTGAAAACATTTGAGCTGCAAGGGATCTGACAGATACAGGAGGTAGAGCATTTGAGAAATGACAGCTTACCAATCTTGTGTCACTGATGGAAATAATAAAGTCAAAGAATGGTTCCAATCCTGCAAGATGACCAGGGGAGTTCTCTTGCACCTGCAAATTGAGACATGAAGTTTGCACATGGCTTATTCATATTATTGCCTTGAAACGTTCAATGAAACAACAAATGTGTTCTGGATTGAAAGGACATCACACACGTCACTGCACATTGACGGACCGGTTCCTCAAGTCAAGTGATGGCCTAGCTTCATGGCTGGCTTGCAATCTAGTTAGCTAGCCAAATCAGCTAGCAAGTTGTCAGACATTGCTCTGTTTACTTGGTTAGACTACACATAGTTTGTTTTCTGAACAGCAAACATGTTGTGAATTGCTCATAGGAAGCCCCTAAAATACACACTGACAGGCTACAGCAATCAGAAGGCCGCAACATCATTCAGTCTGTTGACAAGCATTTCTGTGTTGTTTCCATTATCAGCTATCCCAGTTACAGCATGGTTTAGCATATGACCCCGTGTGCTAGCAAATATCCATACTCTGAGGACGTGATAACCTTCGGATCCTCCTCCAGGTATTTCGATGCTCTGTGCTCCCCCCATGTCTCCTCAAACCCTGGATATTTTTGTGGTGAAACTGCGATTGGCTGGCTAGCCACAGTAGCTTTTATTTCCCTCTGTTTCCGGAACGATGGGAAAGATAGGCAAAATTGCCTACATAGCAACACTTCCGGTACACTGCAAGAGAGTTTCTAAACCCAGAGACGCAACAACGTGAGTCTTCCGGGAACGCTTGCCAAGCAGACCAAGCAGGCCGAGGTTTGGGGTTTGAGAGATCAATAACATAAGTTGTTCCCATAACATTGTTCCTTAGTTGTTCATTTTCTCGAAAACTAAAAGCACAACTTAGATTCGAACCAATCTTAAGTAGTTGAACATGTTATTACTCCAACCTCGTGAAATTGACAAACTGAAATGTTTTCATTTTCGTCAAAAACAACTTTATATTGAAGGAGGGGCTTTGATTTGACTGTTTGCACACGCTCTTTTGGCGCAAGACAACCGTTGACGTGATTCTGCGCATGCGCTAAGCTTGCCAACGTCGCCATGACATCGCATACAAGCGTGATCGAGAATTTCTATTGGATAAGCAGTTTCTGCTTATCTTCATACTGTACTGTCTTTGGTTTCTGGCATTGTCAAAAACACAAGGTGCTAAAACTTTGTGGCTTTTTTGTGTGTTCAGTTCATTGTGTTTTTTTTAATACTTTTTTTATCCAGTTAATCAAACGAATGTGTGTGTTATGAAAAGTTACAAAGAAAACAAAAAAGTAACTCAGGAAAGACTCCTTCTCAGCAGTTTAGTAGGCTATGCATTTATACAAATTTTGATGCTCTTATTTGATGGTTATTTAAGGTCACTCTAAAGAAAAAACAATGTAATGTGAAGGGTGTATAATGTTAAATCACCTTGCATTGGCTATTTTCCATGTTTTAGAATGGGACAGTATAGCTATAGAAAGCAGTGTATGCTATTATGTCTACAGTGCCTTCAGAAACTATTCACACCCATAGACTTTTTAAACATTTTGTTGTGTTACTGACAGAATTTAAAATGTATTCAAATTAGCTTTGATGTTACTGTCCCACACACAATACCCCATAATGTCAAAGTGGAATTATGTTTTTAGAATTTTTACAAATTAATTAAATGTCTTGAGTCAATAAGTATTCAACCCCTTTGTTATGGCAAGCCTAAATACATTCAGGAGTAAAAAGCGACATAATAAGTTGCATGGACTCACTCTGTGTGCAATAATGGTGTTTATCCTGATTTTTGAATGACTACCCAATCTCTGTACCCTACACATACAATTATCTGTAAGGTCCCTCAGTTGAGCAGTGAATTTCAAATGCAGATTCAACCACAAAGACCAGGTAGGTTTTCCAGTACCTCGCAAAAAAGGGTACCTATTGGTACAGTTGAAGTCGGAACTTTACATACACCTTAGCCAAATATATTTAAACTCAGTTTTTCACAATTCCTGAAATTTTATCTAGTAAAAATTCCCTGTCTTAGGTCAGTTAGGATCACCACTTTATTTTAAGAATGTGACATGTCAGAATAATAGTAGTGAGAATGATTTATTTAAGCTTTTATTTCTTTCATCACATTCCCAGTGGGTCAGAAGTATACATACACTCAATTAGTATTTGGTAGCATTGCCTTTAAAATAGTTTAAATTGGGTCAAACGTTTCGGGTAGCCTTCCACAAGCTTCCCACAATAAGTTGGGTGAATTTTGGCCCATTCGTCCTGACAGAGCTGGTGTAACTGAGTCAGGTCTGTAGGCCTCCTTGCTCGCACACGCTTTTTCAGTTCTGCCCACAAATTTTCTATAGGATTGAGGTCAGGGCTTTGTGATGGCCACTCCAATACCTTGACTTTGTTGTCCTTAAACCATTTTGCCACAACTTTGGAAGTATGCTTAGGGTCATTGTCCATTTGGAAGACCCATTTGCGACCTATCTTTAACTTCCTGACTGATGTTTTGAGATGTTGCTTCAATATATCCACATCCTTTTCCTTCATCATGATGCCATCTATTTTGTGAAGTGCACCAGTCCCTCCTGCAGCAAAGCACCCCCACAACATGATGCTGCCACCCCGTGTTTCACGGCTGGGATGGTGTTCTTTGGCTTGCAAGTCTCCCCCTTTTTCCTCCAAACATAACGATGGTCATTATGGCCAAACAGTTCTATTTTTGTTTCATCAGACCAGAGGACATTTCTCCAAAAAGTACGACCTTTGTCCCCATGTGTAGTTGCAAACTTCATACTTTTTTTATGGCGGTTTTGGAGCAGTGGCTTCTTCCTTGCTGAACGGCCTTTCAGGTCATGTCGATATAGGACTCGTTTTACTGTGGCTATAGATACTTTTGTACCTGTTTCCTCCAGCATCTTCACAAGGTCCTTTGCTGTTGTTCCGGGATTGATTTGCACTTTTCACACCAAAGTACATTCATCTCTAGGAGACAGAACGCGTCTCCTTCCTGAGCGGTATGACGCCTGCGTGGTCCCATGGTGTTTATACTTGTGTACTATTGTTTGTACAGATGTACCTTCAGGCGTTTGGAAATTGCGCCCAAGGATGAACCAGACTTGTGGAGGTCTACAATTTATTTTCTGAGGTCTTGGCTGATTTCTTTTCATTTTCCCATGATGTCAAGCAAAGAGGCACTGAGTTTGAAGGTAGGCCTTGATATACATCCACAGGCACACCTCCAATTGACTCAAATTATGTCAATTAGCCTATCAGAAGCTTCTAAAGCCATAACATCATTTTCTGGAATTTTCCAAGCTGTTTAAAGGCACAGTCAACTTAGTGTATGTAAACTTCTGACCCACTGGAATTGTGATACAGTGAATTATAAATGAAATAATCTGTCTGTAAACAATTGTTGGAAACATTACTTGTGTCATGCACAAAGTAGATGTCCTAACCGACTTGCCAAAACTATAGTTTGTTAACAAGAAATTGTGGAGTGGTTGAAAAACAAGTTTCAATGACTCCAACCTAAGTGTATGTAAACATCCGACTTCAACAGTAGATGGGTAAAAATATCCCTTTGAGCATGGTGAAGTTATTAATTACACTTTGGATGATGTATCAATACACCCAGTCACTACAAAGATACAGGCGTCCTTCCTAACTCAGTTGCCGGAGAGGAAGGAAACCGCTCAGGGATATCACCATGAGTCCAATGGTAACTTTGAAACAGTTACAGAGTTTAATGGCTTTGATAGGAGAAAACTGAGGATGGTTACTCCACAATACTAATCTAAGTGACAAAGTGAAAAGAAAGAAGCCTGTACATAATAAAAATATTCCAAAACATGCATTCTGTTTGCAATAAGGCACTAAAGTAAAACGTTATGTCTTGAATAGAAAGCATTATGTTTGGGGCAAATCCAACACATCACTGAGTACCACAATGTATATTTTCAAGACTGGTGGTGCCTGCATTATGTTATGTATATGCTTGTCATCGACAAGGACTAGGGAGTTTTTTTTGGGATATAAAGAAAAGAAATAGAGCTAAGCGGAGGCAAATTCCTAGAGTAAAACCTGGTTCACTCTGCTTTCCAACAGACACTGGGAGACACATCCACCTTTCAGCAAGACAATAATCTAAAACACAAGGCCAAATACACACTGTAATTGCTTACCAAGACCACATTGAAGGTTCCTGAAGAGCCCAGTTACAGTTTTGACTTAAATTGGCTTGAAAATCTATGGTAAGACTTGAAAATGGTTGTCTAGTTTTGATCATCAACCAACATGACAGAGTTTGAAGAATAAAAAAAAATGAATAATGTGCAAATATTGTACAATAAGTGCAAAGCTCTTAGAGAGACTTACCCAGAAAAACTCACAGCCATAATCGCTACCAAAGGTGATTCTAACATGTATTGGTTTGGGGGTGTGACTACTTATGTAAATTAGATATTTCTGTATTTCATTTTCAATACATTTGCAAATTATGTCTAAAAACACGTTTTTACTTTTTCATCGTGGGATATTGTGTGTAGATGGGTGACCATTTAAAAAATATATTTCATCAATTTTGAATTCAAGCTGTAACACAACTAAATGTGGAACAAGTCAAGTGGTATGAATCATTTCTGAAGGCACTGTATCTCATGATTGGGGAATCATCCCAAAACAGGCATACCAAGTGGAACCTTATCAACGTGTCTCGTGATGTTCCATCATGTTCCAGGTCTTTCTTTGGAAGGAGAAAGGAATTTCATGTTGAACAGTTGACAAAAATGTGTCAACTGTTCAACTGTTCAGAACGACCTGACATAAATGTCATGATTTCCTCAGCAAACTGTATCAGCGCCTTTATCCATCGGGTCGGCACCCCAAACTTTGTAAATGAAAACACCAACATGGTTGTTGATTCCATAGGTGTTGGATGATGCTGTCCAGTACCATCATTGGGAGGAGCCATGCATATGGTTCTCATCTCAGAGCAGGAGCGGACGAGGCTAAGGTAAGAGGATATAAGGTGTTATAGAGGAAGAAGATCACCATCATAAGGAATGTGGGTTGCACAAACAGATTCATGAATACATGATTGAATATCTCTGTGATGCAGGTCTTATCATATCATTTGAAATCAAGTTAGTCAGGGTTTTGCTTCCACTCATCAATCAAGAGGAGTTCCTTCAGGATGAATGTCCATGTGATCAACTTGATATAGGCATACTCTGATCTAGAGTAGCTTCCCACAGCAGCCTCTTGCAGTGGACAAAATGACTGAGTAGCCTATACGTTGGAGTGAAATTCTATAACAGGTAAACAACTGTTTCCACTCCTGTTGTGGTGTGAAATTAAACAAAGCAGAAAGGCATTGATTTTGTTAATACAATAATACAGCTGCGATTAATCAACCAATGTGGGGGACCGTATAAACATATGCCAAATGCAGGGGGTTGCGTGGATAGTGAAGTTAATCTCTCAACATCAGAGATTAGACTTACTAATCAATATTAAACCTATACATCTAGTCAATTACCTTTATTTGTATTGTAAAAACATGAATGCATTGATTAAGCAAATGCATTAACTTTAAATGAAGCTTATTATTTATCTTACAAAGACGGATATATATATATATATATACAGTATATATATATATATAAAAGGATTCAGTAGCTTACTGTACTTTATGTTAGGCTAGCCCTCAAAACTCTGTGGTTGTAAAAGTTCAATTTTACTGGCCTTTTGCCATTATAAGGGGGACAATTTGTCATACTGGGAACAAAATCTCCCTAGCGGAAGGATACCTTTATTGCTCTGATTTTGAGGCCAAGTTATCCCCACTTCAAAGCCCTAACTCCATCATAAACTAGAAAGAGTTATTATCTGCCCTCGTTTTTTACACATTATATTGAAAATGGTCTCTGTGGGTAATGCGTTCAAGGCTGAGAGGACAACAATAATTCTGTCCTACAAGTATTTTAGGTAGCAATATGATCAGCATGTCTTACTGCTGATCATATTGCACGTCTTACATGCCCTGACTCTGATAACAAACTGTAAGAATGAAAGAATGCTTAATCTGCATTCCTGGACTGAAATTAATACAATATGTGTGCCTTTATGGGCATACTGCATTTACAATTCTTGAATTCAGTACTATGGTAATACTATTTTATTTATACATATGATTTATATATTGTGCAAAAGTATTAGATTTGTGACATTACAGATTTGTCCCTATTACTTTTAAGCAGTGAACAATCCTCTGTCTAGTGTCTACAATGACACTATCCTCCTAGAAGTAAATAAATAAACTCAGTATTTCACTAGCAGCTTGCTGACGCCTTAAGTCCCTGCAATCATCATTCCTCTCAGGGCTGCTCTATGTGGCTGTCACAGATTTATACCCATTCAGTCCTCCAAGTAATTTACACTGCAAGTCTGGACCAAGGAAATATAGTATTCTTAGTGTACCTGAAAATCTATTCTTACAGTACAGTAAAATATACTCTGCAACCTCTGGGGAGTTTTCAGGACACAGACCTGGATGTTTTGTAAGAGTCAACATTTTAGTGGTGTATATTACTGAAGAAGACCCAAAAAGTTTGGGAATGTCAATACTAGCACTAAACACAGAAGCCCGTAAAATAAATGAGTATATTTTACTTATGAACTGGCAACAATCTGGGCATGAAAATGTGTGTGTAGATCAGATGACCAATATTTTACGTTACGGTAAGGGTTACAATGCTCTTTAAAGCAGAGCAAAAACATTACCTCTCTGGGTTAAATGTGGCAGTCCACATGTTTGATCCTTCAGCGTGCACCGCGTGGCAAAGAGCTGTCTCTTCTCTGGGCTGCCCACACCAACCGCCTGGCCTGGCCTGTCATGATGGTGAATGGGATCCTCTAGAGCTGTGGTTGCCTGCCATGATCTCCTTCCTGTCTGGCTTTGGCTCTCTGCTTGTGGTCCAGTAGCGAAGCTAATGAGAGCCTTCCAAACGCATTCTGACAGAGCTTAGTGATTGCAGGCATAATCAGACCCTGTGTAAAAAAAAAATTTAAAGACTTGATTTGTGCACTGCGGCGGGTTTGTAATTTAATGACATAAACTTAATGAATCCTCTGTACCCCGGGGAAGAGAAGACTGTCAAAATAAAGGGGAGACTGTGGTTCGAGGAGCTGTATCTCACAGACATACTGTGCTGGGAGGCAGAGATAAAGTATTCCTCAGAGAGAGGGAGAAAAGCCTGTGTTTAGCTGACAGGTCAGAACAGGTATATATGCTGGTGAAATGTTTATCACACAGTTATCACTGTTTATTGTTTTCATCTCAACCACTGAGGCCGTGTTCCCTGCCAGGCCAGTTCATGGCTCACAGTAAGTACCCTGGCAGTGTCAGCCCTCCTCATGTTAGAAACACTGAACCGTGTTAGAGTGAGGCTGAGCACTGCATCACAGTCCTCTTGTTCCTCTAAAGTACATGGTGGTAATCAGCATACAGGCTGCCTGGCTGCAGTGTAATTGCTCTTGGCAAATGTTAATTGCCTTTAGAAACTGTCCAAGAGAGACATTTACTAGCGGTCTTTCAACTTTAACAAGAGCCCCATTAGGGGTTCAGACACTATAGCCAGAGAAATGAACAAGTTGCTGTCAATGCACTATTCATCTTGCACTTATACATTTGCTTTCAGCCAAGACAAATTAAGCCTTGCGCTGGGAGTGAACAGCGAGGTCAATAACAGGCACAAGTCCCATAGGGCGGCGCACAATTGGCCCAGCATCGTCCGGGTTATTAGGGGAGGGTTTGGCCAGGGTAAGCCGTCATTGTAAAATAAAATAAAAATTCTTAACTGACTTGCCTAGTTAAATAAAGGTTAAATACTTTTGTTTTTTAGTTGATCAAAATAAACATGTTTTAGCAACATTTAAGAAGATATGGTCTATTATTAAAAGGCTATTTATGGTGTGTGTGTGTGTGTGTGTGCGTGCGTGCGTGCGTGCGTGCGTGCGTGCGTGCGTGCGTGCGTGAAAGAGGGAGAGTGCAAAAAGGGGGTGGCGTGGCAATGAGCCCCAGTGAATATCATCATCACCATTTCATTAGACCAGCCGCGCACAATGGGAATGTCAGTATCTATCAGGGAAATAATGAAGCAGTGATTCCCCAGGGTGGGAGATGGAGCTGGCGCATCAGGAACCCAATGACTAGACTGATGGATAGATATGAGAGGAGAGCTCTACATCTGAGAGGGGATAGGGGGAGAACCCCATGGTGTGCAGAACATCTGGGACCTCAGTGACCACATGAGGACGCTGGAGGTGCAGAGATACCGCTGAGAGAGAACTCCCAGTGCTGTGAGGAGGAAGAGGCTGCATCTAAGACCTCTCTAAAGCACAAATCATCATAAATATCAATATCCCACAAAATCGATGGAAAGATTGTATAACAAGCAGATGAAACCAATACTATATCTGGACACATTCTGACAAACTACCACTAAATGATTTATAGCATAATTAAAAACCAGAGGTTCGGCTAGATTAATTCAGATTGAACCTTGGATTTGTTTCATTTTCAACTGGACAAGAAAACTAAAGCCTCTTTAGGACAACCATCTCCTCATAGGCAGTGTGTTGTGGACAGAGAAGTTGTAATTGTGGTGTGAAATGGAGGGTGGTCATCCTAGTGGCCAGTCAGACAGCAGGCATTTCACAGTCTGGTGTTCATAGACAGTCTACCCCGAGAGACTGAGGAAATAGAGAGGAAATCAGCCATGCTTGTTATTTTCAAAGGCCTGCTTTGGACATGATCAAAGTTTAATAATGCTTGTAATTGGAATTGATGGGCTTACAGATTGTTGGTTAAGGTGATGGAGCAATATGAAAAACAATTCAATATGACTTTTATGCTCCATATCAGAGAGCTGTTCCAAACCGTTTGTGATTGGTTAACGTGAAAAAAAGAATGAGTGTAAAGGCTGTGATTCCAAGACAATGCAAATTAGAACATTATTCCCCCTTACATGTTTCAGTCAAAATTGACATTTTGTTCAAACAATCTTGGTGATGCTAATATAGCTCTGGAGATGATACATTTTGCATTGTGTGGAAGTCCAAGGACTAATATTTATGTTCCAGTGTAGGTTGAGAATGTAACTTCCTGTGGGAAGCTATTCGTCTCTGCTGAGTCGCTGGACTGTGACGACTAAAGGAGACAATTATTGGGTGATACAAATGCTGGTTCAGTTAATACAGCTCCTTTGTTTTCATTAACCTTCAATTATTTCTAGAGCCTCAGACACCTGCTTCCAAATTAGCTCTGTAATTATGCATCAGTTCAATTAAGCCCAGACAATATTATCACCATTACTGATGCAAACCAACCTAACCACTTTATTTATCCCACTTTGATTCAAAGAAAAGAAGAACGGTTTATGATTTCAATTACCCACTTATGAATGTGATTTTTTTCCAATCTTGTATTTTGTGTTGCTTTACGAAACATTCAATGGCATCACGTCCATAATGATCACGGCAGTGACCGGTGAAACCGAGAGGAGTGTCTCGCAGGGGAGGGGTGGTTGTAGCTCACCTTGCACCACTGAAACACTCGGCTCCTGTATGACTGGATTCAAATAAAATGCACCCAGGCAGAGCCTTGAAATGGGCTTCTCTGAGAGATTAAAAAAACATGTAAAGGGAGCACAATGTGATGCTTTTTATGATAAATATCTTCAAAGTGTGATTAATGAGAGGAGGGGAATACACGGCAAGGCCTCGTCAAAGCTCAGCTGTGAGATGATCAGCCAATAAAACTTCCCTCCAGGGTGATTCATTTGAGGAATGGAGAATGGCAATCACATAGACTCTTTGGAGAATTTGGACAAGGCACTGGAAATACACACACATTTGCTCATAACAGATCTTTGGCCTGAGGGAGTGGGGGGGGGGTTATCATTTCACTGGCCATGGTTGAAAAAAATCGATACATGAATTGTTCATTTCTACTGACCATACTGGATTTTGGTACTGTGGAATTGCAACTTCCATTTTTTGGACAATCAGAAATATTCATACTTTGTAAATGAGGAGTATTTGAACATGCATCTGCACCATTGAGATAACTGCATTCAGTTGGCCTCTGATGACGGATGGATGGTGGGTAGCAAAGGCCGAGTGTCTTCTGAGGTCAATCAGCTCCAAGTTGCTCTCACATCATTGCTGTTCCCCATGGCTGACCTGAGTCCATAAAGGCAGGTCTGTCACCTAAAGGCTTTTCTTATTTCAGCCACCAAAAAACAGGACCTCAGAGGGAACTATAGGAAGACCACAGTAGGGTATGAAAAACAGCAAGCCATTTCACTCAAGTCGAGCAGACTCACAGCCACAGATTTATTTCAACAGTGCGGATGCGTAGCAGATGATCATTGGACCTCATTAACAAAGAACAGGCAAAAACATGCCCCCACATTTTTAAAGCTGAGATTTTTGTTTCTGCTGTAAATAGGACAGCAATGCGCTGCACGTGGTATGAGGTGAAAGTGTCTACCTCGACAGGGGACATCCATCACACTGAGGAACATATTCAACGTATCTTATCACGCAAACAACAGAATCATCATCATAACTGTACATTTGTTTTGTTTAAATCAACATCTCAATGACAAACAATTGGTCTTTTACAACACGTCGATTCTCACAGGATAAAACTGTGCACATGTGGATCATGTTTAAAAAAAAAAAAAAAAAAAAAATCCATGACATAGTTTATAGATTTGAAAGGTAAGATATATTTCATTAAATGGCCCCCTTCGTGAAGTGAAATACTTCAAAACAGAGTATACGCTCTACAGTGTGCAACTGTTAAAATAGAAACAATCCTTTGTCCCTAGGGTCAAATATTTCCCCAGATAGTTTAGCATTGTGCTTCTCACTAAACAAAACACCAGCAAATCTGCTGACGGAGCTCAGCTTCCCTCCCACAGCTAGTCGTGTGACGTTATAACATTCAGTCAGTGTGATTCACAAAGACATATTACATTTACACAACATAGAATGCCAACATAGAATGCACTAAGGTTAAGGGTGGTGACTGAGTTACATATTACTATAGAAATATCTTAATCCATCTATTAGTTATATTAAGGGCTGTATTTATATATATATATATTTGTAAGTATACCCTTCTTTGGTTCACAAATACACTAAAATACCTTTAATATCATTATTCAAAACATTCGGG
Source organism: Salvelinus alpinus (assembly GCF_045679555.1). Taxonomy (NCBI): domain Eukaryota; kingdom Metazoa; phylum Chordata; class Actinopteri; order Salmoniformes; family Salmonidae; genus Salvelinus; species Salvelinus alpinus. The sequence continues at coordinate 14,789,453 of NC_092099.1, read as the reverse complement.
TAATATACAGTACTGTTTCAAAATATAAGTAAGGACACATTACAAATGGAATAGATAACTATTTCACACATATACTTTCTTGATATAAATAAAGTGATTTGTCTATTAAATATGTATATTTTGTGTTTTTATAATCATTGGAACATGTGTTACTGAAAAACTAGGACATATGTATTTGCCACAAAAGCAATGTAACAATACTATACACAATCTTCACAAAATTCATTATCTCTAAAAATGCAGCAACAGAATACAGTACCTGTTACAATGACTGTGTTATATTCCCTCTACTTAATATGAAAGGGGAAGAGCAGCCAGGATATAATGTAGTGTTTCATATGGTGCATCTGGCCTAATAATTACATGGATAACACACAGCACCAATAGTCAGTACATTATAATATATTGTATATATCTAGGTATACTGTATATATACAGTATATTACAATACTGTATACATCCATGCCATGAGGTCCTTTGCATTGTGCTCTGTCTCCTACTGAAAAAGATCTCTCAAGGTCACTCAGGATGTGAATATGTATTCTCTTATGTAGGCTATACTGTACAATAGTTATAGTTAAATCTAACAATGGCATAGTCACTGCTAAAAGACAGAACAGACAGGAAACACATGAGACGGATCACAGCTTACCTAAAAAAAGTCCTACAAGCAGCTGAAGTTTCAAAGTCCTACATGATTGGTCAAGAGACAACAGGAATATGAAGCTTGCTGTAGTTCAGGGTCTTTTTCGAGCTGGACATGACAAAGCTGAGACGGAAAGGTCAAAGGGCAACATCCTCCTACTGAGCGTGGCCCTTACAAGTCATGCCCCAGTCTCTCAATCTCATCGGTCAAGAAGTCGATATCTGACCTGGTGGCGGCAGGATTGGAGATGACCATGCGGAAGAAGTTGACCTTGTCTCCCTGAGGCTGGTAGCCCACCATGGTAGTTCCAGACTCCATCATCAACGCCTTGATCTTGGGCGCCACCTGGTTTAGAGACAAGAACAAATCAGAGAAATATACAGTAGGTTAGTGCTGTCTCATGTGAATACAAAATATAGTCTTTATAGACCAAAGCTGACGAGTCCTTACCTTATGCAACCTGTCCCGCCTCTCTTGACCATCGGGCATGTCACGAATGCCTGGCGGAAGGTACCAGAAGCAGACATTCGTGTGCTGGGGCTGTGGAAAGAAAACGGAGACCACATTGTTTGTCAGTGTCTTAACTCAATGGATGGTCTGAAGAAGAAGTACCAACCTCAGTAAGAGGCCAAATAAAGACCTGAGGCTATGTAAGGTACAGATGTTGTTTCTTAATTTGATTAGTCTGTTGTCGCTGATATTCAAATTAGCCACGTAATTTACATAAATTCACTGAAAACCCACAGTTCTCTTTAAAGTACCAGACAGAATAAATGTCCTACTACTCCGACATCAACAACAGCCATTATATATATCTTAATAACACAAGATCGGGGGCCTCCCGAGTGGCACAGCATCACAGTGTTTGAGGCGTCACTATAGACCCAGGTTTGATCCCAGGCTGTTTCGCAGCCAGCCACGACTGGGAGACCCATGAGGCAGCGCACAATTGGCCCAGCGTCATCCGGGTTAGGGGAGGGTTTAGCCGGCCGAGATGTCCATGTCCCATTGCGGTCTAGCGACTCCTTGTGGCGGGCCGGGTGCATGCACGCTGACTTCGGTTGCCAGTTGTATGGTGTTTCTTCCGACACATTGGTGCGGCTGGCTTCCGGGTTAAGCGAGCAGTGTGTCAAGAAGCAGTGCGGCTTGGCAGGGTCGTGTTTCGGAAGATGCATGGCTCTCGACCTTCGCCTCTCTCGAGTCTGAACGGGAGTTGCAGTGATGGGACAAGACTCTAACTACCAATTGGATATCATGAAATTGTGGAGGAAAAGGGGTAAGAAGTACCCAAGAAACTATAATCAAATTACACAACATCAATATTGGTCTCCATAACGACATACAAGTGTATCCAAAATGGAGCCATAGGATACACCTTAACTATAGCCTATCAAAACTCATTTCCTGTAAGAAATGATCACTTTTCTGTGAATATTATGATTATTTTACTCCCGACAAAGCCGGTCAAATTTAAGATCCCACATCTGTAAATTCATAAATCCACAAGGAGTTCAACTGAGGATTCTAAAGCATAGCGCCACCTCAGGCAGGCCTGCCTCACTACATTGTGTTGCTCAGAGCCCTTTTGGGCACCTCAGTTAATGACTTCTGACTCATCGGATATCAGATATTCCCAATATCTCTGGTGCTTAGGGTAATCCATTGGAAGATATTACTATCTTTGGAAACAGAGTAGAAAACGCAGTGTGATCAATCTCACCTCTCCCTCGAACACCATCTGATAGCCCTCACGGTCCCTGATTTTAGTATAGAGATAATGCGAGAGGTCCAAGCACTTGTCGATGTGGTGTTCAAACCCTATTGTTCCCTGTTGGAGCGGAAATATACATAGACAGAGAATGAATATCAAACATTTGTCTTTTTTTTTGTTACCTGGTACAAGATCAGCATCCAAGATCAATCCCTATCATATGCTTAACATAATATAGACAGATTTAGTATTAGAACAAAAGCTTGGGGAGATATGTGCACATACCTTTGCTTTCCACATGAGCCAGAATTTGAAGATATCTACGTGTCGTCCACACTGGATGGCCTTATCCCCCGTGTCGTACGATACATCGTACTGTTTGTCAGGTTGGAAGAGGTAGCCAGCACACATTGAGTTGCAGCCTGATAAAACTCCCTGTAAAGATCAATGGTGTGGTTAAAGGCGAGAGGCAGATACTTAGAGTTCAATGGTGCCTTCAAACTGGGCTGTTTTCATATGTATAGTATGCCAGATCTCTGACTTGTGACATAACTTGAGTATTTCACGGCATACACTAATAGGGCGCATGCCCCGCCCACCTAAGGATCTGTCTTTTTCAGACATCTATTTCCTGTGTTTGAGGGTTGAAAAATCCACTTGTCACTTAAATCTGGCTAGATTGCTTTTTTTTTTTTACTCCTGCGACTCTTTCATAGCCTATCGTTTTTTCCCGTTAACGTTACGGCCGCTAAAATGTTTGTAATGGCCTGATCAAACACTGGCTGAAATGAGCTCAATGGAATACAGCGCCTTCAGAAAGTATTCAGACCCCTTGACTTTTTCCATATTTTGTTACTTTACAGCCTTATTCTAAAATGGATTAAATAAAAAAAATCCTCTGCAATCTACACACAATACCCCGTAATGACAAAGCGAAAACAGGTTTTTAGAAGTGTTTGTACAATATTTACATAAGTATTCAGACCCTTTGCTATGGGACTCGAAGTTGAGCTCAGGTGCATCCTGTTTCCAAAAGCTGAACGGAGCAAAGTACAGAGAGATCCTTGATGAAAACCTGCTCCAGAGCGCTCAGGACCTCAGACTAGGGTGAAGGTTCACCTTCCAACAGGACAATGACCCTAAGCACACAGCCAAGACAACGCAGGAGTCGCTTTGGGACAAGTCTCTAAATATCCTTGAGTGGCCCTGCCAGAGCCTGGACTTGAACCCGACGAACATCTCTGGAGAGACCTGAAAATAGCTGTGCAGCAACGCTCCCCATCCAACCTGACAGAGCTTGAGAGAATCTGCAGAGAATAATGGGAGAAACTCCCCAAATACAGATGTGCCAAGCTTGTAGCATCATACCCAAAAAGACTCTAGGATTTAATTGCTGCCAAAGGTGCTTCAACAAAGTACTGAGTAATGTGATATTTCTATTTTTGTATTTTTATAAATTAGCAAAAATGTCTACAAACCTGTTTTTGTGTGGTCATTATGCGGTATTATGTGTAGATTGACGAGGGGAAAAAACGATTTAATCAATTTTAGAATAAGTCTTTATTTTAACCTAACAAAATGTGGAAAAAGTCAAGGGGTCTGAATACTTTCCGAAGGCACTGTACATTGGCTTTCCTTTGAATCTATAAGAACGCTGAAGCTTCGTCGGGGATTTAACCCACCATCTCGACACTTACATCACTAGAAAGAGAAGAAAGCTAACTTTATTTTGATGAGTGTTCATTTTTTGTGGATTTGAAAAAAGTAATAATTTAATACAGTTTAATAGAAATGAGATGCGCTGAAATGAACGCAACTTCCAAAAATGAGCACTCGGATTATAGTGATATTATGTCTGATCTCGCAAACAATGTGAAGTATGTATAGATAGGTGTAATCTAGAGCCAAGCCTGTAGATGTTTTATTAGAGGGTATCCTGCTATTAAAACAGTGAATTGTGCAAGAGAACGTGACAACAACAGTAATTAAATGAGGCAGTCTAGACAGTGTAGGTGAGTGGCGGTATAGGGTAGACAGAGTAAGTGTTTGGTGGTTTCAGCCCTGTTCCACCCCTTTATGTTAATGTATTCATATATGCAAAAACACCTGCTGTATTTATGCAAATGAGGCACATAACATTTTCTTTATTTGAAAACAAAATAAAAAATAACTGATGCAATAAGAAAATGTATGTATGCGTGCATTCTAAGAAGAAACAAATATAATTTCACAATAAATTGAATAGCTTGAATTCCCACCAAAATCCCTGAACTCCATCCATTATTTGTCTGTGCTATTAAAATGTTTTATGTGCTATAATTCAGTCAATATCTGATGGATTATAGAAATTCAAAAAGTTTGAAGTATCTTTATCCATTGTCCAATTGTTGCGTTGACTACAATTTCGATGACCGTTGCTAATCATACACCATAAGTGAAAACTCATCAGTCAGTAATTGCTCGTACCCTCTCTCTGACCAGAATGGCAGAGCACTGCAGTGGCACACCCATCATCTTGTGAGGGTTCCAGGTGACTGAGTTGGCCCTGTAAACATGGAACACAGGCTGTAAGACAGGCCACAGTCACCAATGTGTGTGTGTGAGACCATTGTAGGTTGTCAGGGCTGTAGCCTACCTCTCCACGCCACGCAGCTTGTGCCTGTGCTTCCTGGACATCAGTAGGCCTCCTCCCCATGCACCCTGAACAAAAACAACGGTTTGTTTTGAGGATAAGGACCTGAAAATGGCTGATATGTTTAAACTAAACCTGAAAATGTATTGCAATCAACCCTGAAATTATCAATATCACAATAACCTTCCTGTACTCATAGTAGGAAGATGCACTTACATCAACATGTAGCCACATGTTGTATTTCTCGCAGATGTCGGCAATCTCATGGATGGGGTCGAACGCTCCATACACTGTGGAACCAGCTGTAGCATTCACGAACATTGGGACACAACCCTGCAAGCATAACCCATCAGAATGAATATGGGTTCTTACATTATTGCAGTGAATTGAAATGCTTGCATTCTTCAGTTTCTGTCATATTTGACTGAACATATATTGGTTAGAGCAGAATTCACAGACATTTGACTATTTCTCTTGGCAAGCCTTTGTCACAGCAGAACTGCACACCCATTCGGAGAGCCTGCTATCACCTCCCTCCTCTAACGGAATTAGCTTCGGGAGACTGTACTTTGGAACTAGTAGCAGTGGGTAAGATAATATTTGAGGAGGCATAAGCACTAACCCTAAAATGAAAGTAGACATGTTTTAGTTTTGTAAACAAATAACGACCGGACTATTCCGGATTCATATTAGGCAGCTGTTCTCATAAGAATTCCGTTTCAGTGCAGAAACAAACAGAAGTGAATTAATGTCTTCAGGGAGAACGAATCCACAATTTGAAGTTGATTGTCTGACAGTTTGAAACTCACCCGCGCCTTGGCATCGATGACCTTGGCTTCCAAATCAGCAGGAATGACTCTCCCTCTAGAGAAGCAAACAGACAGTCAAAGGCAGGTTTTCATTGGGTTGTTTCATACAGTGCAGTGTATTGGACATGCATCCACAAACCTCTCATCTGTGCTCAACAGGATCAGGTTTTCTGTTCCAAAGCCCAGAGCAGCACTGGCTTTCTTTATAGAGTAGTGACTCTGTCAAAACACATGACCATGGCATTAGACTACTAGCCTATCAGCTGAGGGCAGAGATACAGTCAGCTGTACCGTCCAATTGTTTTAATCTGTTTCAATGAGGGACATTTTGTAGCTTTGAATTAGGCATGCCATGAACTCTTCACACAGAATAGACAGGGTCAATCGAGGAGTGACACAATAAGAAACACTAAGACTTTGTTTTGGTCACATAATACTGTTTCTGAGACTGGAGCTATATTGTGATGTGAAAATGCATGTTATAATCAGATGTTATGAGGAGACTGTAGGAGGCTTACATGCTCTGAGGTGAAGAGCACCAGTCTGGGGGCAGCAGTCATGCCTTTGGTCTTGACTTCAGGGAAGAACTTGTAGCGGGCGGTCATCACACTGTACATGTTGGATATCGCTCCACCTGCACAGACGTTGCACACAATCCTTCACTAATCTGCATTCTATTATCGGAAGTTTTGGAATATTCATCTGTAACAGTGGGTTTATTCCCATCTCAGATTCTCAAGGCATGGATGAATTGACAACTGTTGATCAACATCGGCTTCACCTGGTGAGAATATCCCATCGCCCTCTCCATCAGGCCAGCCAATGATCTCCCTCATCTTCTTCAGCGTCAGCTGTTCCATGAGCACAAAGACTGGAGCGATCTCATAGGTGAACCTGAAACAGAGCACCTGTCTCCAGTTACCCCCTACCAATAGAAATCCATTCTATCATTGGTCTTGAACTCTCCTATTGCCATTTCTTTCTCATATTTACATTGTCTATATTGACATAAGCAGAATCAATGAAGGCAGGTGGAAAAATCCACAAGATAATGAATCACCATAGTAATAACAGCCAATAATTGTAGCTCATTTTTTATTTTATTTTTTACATAATTGGTTTTTAGTTTGTTGTGTTCTTGAATTGTCATTACATGTGTTTATCATAGTGTATATTGAGCAGTGGCACTTTGAAGCCAGAGAAAGCACGGAACGCGCATACTACTTTTAACGCAGCCACGGTTCAATGATAGCTCTGTCACATTGTGTTAGGGATACCATTTGTTGCAGTGGAATGAGAAAGAACATGCATGTCACATCGGCGGAAGTCCATTAAGAATATGCCACTAAGAGGGAGCTCTTGCCTCTGAGTTAGCAAGAAGAAGAGGCTAGAAATGGGATGTAGCACAGTGAGAATGCCGTTGTCTTCGTGTCTGAGGGTTGCCTGGAGGCCAGCTTCCACTGAGCTTGTTTTGAATGTGTTTTTAATACATTACAGTATATTACACTTGAGGCCCATCTCTCTGAGAGTAATGATGGAAGAATGGTCGTTTCACCTTTACAATAGGAAGGATAGGATTACAGTCATGTTAATACAACGCAATCAACGATTGCAAAATAAAGGGTTGTTTCCACATCATTAGAACATGTTACAGAATTCCCTCCGGGGTAGTGCGATATCAATGTAGAACTAAATGGATGCCCGACCACAGTAGCTCATCTATCTTCACTATGTACTGACCAATGCTCTCCTAATTGCACTGCCTGTCTATTCATGCAATGAAAGTCAATGCATTAGAGGGACAATACAGTGATTCACACTGTGCCATACACACAGCACATATGTTTTACTTCTCTTGCTGGCACATCCAGTAACAACGTTAAAAAAAAGAAAAAAAAGTTATGAGTTATGTCCCAAATTAATTTTCCGCTCGCTCACTCGTGTAGACTAATCCTGATGATAGCCCTGTGACATGATTGTCAACCAATTAGTGTCAATCAATAAGTGTAATTAATGATGATGCAGTAATTAGCTCATGCATATAACAAATATGTATGCAGTCAGAGCCCTCTGATTCAATTTGTCTACAGTAGTGTTGCCATGCAGCACGCGGGCTAACACTCTCCCCAGAACACTCTTCAGCATCACATCAATGAGCTTGACAAACTAAAGACTCTTCAAAACAGTGGGGGAAATCCTTTGGAGATTACAATAAATAGAAAGCTAAATCAGGAGAGGGTTGAAACCTTTTATTAAGCCAGGGGCCAGGCAAAACGAATGAATCCTTGACATGAAGAGCCTCAGCCTTGGTGGTCAGCTTGTATTTATTTGCTGTTTTTAAATAGGAATGACAACACCATGACCACACAGAAGACTCTGGCTCTTACCACGCAGAAATGCTATGTTTCATCAGTGCTTAGGCTGCAGCATTTTCCGTACAGTGTTTTTTGTTGTTGTTTTGTTATGATGGTTTTACAATGCCCTGACGGGTTTTAGGCTGACATCATAGACAAGATCAACATGTTACAGCAGGTGATACACTCTGGCCAGGGCCTTAAATGGCTCGGCAGCCTCAGCTGATAATCTCGGTGTACCAGTCAACAATAGCCAATGGTCAGTGAAGCATCAACTTTTATCTTGGACAAGTCCCTGGACACCTGGTGTATCATAATGCTGTCTCTTCCAGATTGCCTTTCCCACTGAAAAAGCAATATCACTATGTCTGTTGTTCACATTTCTGCAGCAGATCTCAAGGGAGAATCTCATTCTGTTGTGCTACCATTATCTCTGATCCAAAGAGTGTTGCATAAAACAACCGCTCCATGTAACATTCAATTGCTAATCAATATGCAATTACATTTTCCTGCAGGGCTGTATTATATGACTACAGCCACATTGTTTGTCAACAACAATAACACAGCAAACAACAGATGACTACTTCCCATCTCCCCTCTTCATGCTTGCCATGTCACACTTGACTCGCTTAAGTGGCGGCTCGGAGAGCACCCTCAGGATCCTTCATTTAGAAGCTCATCAAGGGCCCCAATTATGTCACTTCTATTGATCTTCATCTTCGACCAGAATCTTCTAAGGCCATTTGAAAAATGGTAGGAAACGTCATTTTTCTTGAGTGCCAGACTTACATTCACCCAAAGGAAATCCACTCACTGCTAAATTAGATCTATCAACCCCTTTATCACAATCCCAGCCTAAACCCGAGAGCTATGTTATGTCACTCTAACTAAGATCATTGGTTTAGGCACATTGTTCACATGACATTTTGCACAAAATCAAGAGGACTTTAGTAACTGATATACTGTACATATATTTACAATATTTGAGGATCCTGTGACTTTTGATAATAAACATATTTAAATGTATCATAAGTGTGTAATAACTGGGGGACATAAAGACCACTCACATGTTAGTGTTTGCAGTGGAGGTGAGCCATTCTCCTGCTAACCCAATGATGTCTAAACCAGTGGATAACTGATTGAAAAACCTGGGGTGACCTAGGAGGAAGACAACACCATTTGTCGTTAATACATTTCTCATGAAAGTTTCATCATTTAACTATGGGATTATCTGTTATCACTGAACCACATTGTAGACAAATGGGAGTATTTGTTATGCTGAGGGTTAGCTCTGTTTCATGCCTCCTCGGTCTTCTCTGTCCTCACCTGTTCTCACTCCATATTTCAGGGTATCCCTGCAGTCCACCAGGATCTGCTCCAGAGACTCAGGCTGGTCGGACAGCTCCAGGTTGAAGCCCTCCATGCCCTCCAGCAGCTGGTGGGGGTGGTGGAAGTCCAGGACCTTGGTGGATCTGTCGAAGGTCTTCCGGACGTAGTTTGTGAGAATATCCACCACCTCCAACAAGAACTGCATGGTTGGCTCCTCTCCGTTTTTGGCTGGTAATAAATCTAGCGTGAGAAATTGAAGCATGTTGATATTTTCGGTTTTTCTCGTTTTCGAAAAAATCAATCAATCCCTTTTGTTGGCCTCCGTCATCACTTAAGTGTGTTTGAAGAGGTCACTTTCACAATCTTCTGTAGAATTTGTCATGACTTCATTCTACTTCCCAACTCCTAGAAAACTATGTATTTTAGTTTCTTCTCTAAAGCTGGTATAAATTGTATCAATTAGAAAGTCATTTTTTAGCAACAAATGAATTACTATTTTTGCTATTTCTCCAGTGAGTGTCCCTGAGTAACCTAGGCTATTTTTCAGCCACTTACAAATTGATCTAGAAGGTTATTATGGTCAAACAAATGGTGAATATAAATTTTAAATAGACATAGCAATCAATTCAATTTCAATGACCAACAGCCTAATGATTTCAGTTTTTTGTATTATTTTTCTCAATATGTGTTTTAAACACTTCCCCTGAACTGTGATATGTGTATTGTCCTTAATGTCGTGAAATATCAATAAACCGAAAGAAATAACTGAGATTTAGACAGATGATAAAGATTTGGTAAATCAGTATTTTCAAATCAGATGAAATCAGGCTTATCTTCGCATCAGTAAGATAATTAACGTTTTCAAGTTGACTCATTTTCCATTTATTGTAAAACAACTGCACAAAACGAACATTAACAAGATCCCTACACAATTTTGATAATTTTGATTGATAGGCCTATATTTCCCATAATGGAAATAACTCGGCCAATTACCTCTAGCAAACAGATTGGAAAAGTCCGTCTCCGTGCGTCTGAAACGGGAATCCCTGTCGCTGTTATCAAGCAGGTCCTTAGACGATCTTTCCTTGAAGGAACTAATCTTCTCCTCGAGGTTATTGTTCTTCTGCAAAAATCCTAAATTGTTGCAAGGGGCAGAGGATTCAAATGAGGGATTACTATCATCACTCCCAATCCCAAACATTTTGATGACACCCTTTTAACACAAAACAAATGCCTAAACTACTCTCACTGGTTGAACTGACAATGCTGTGATGTAGGCTAGTTTTGAGGTAGCCTAATTCCCATCCTGTCCATGGAAGCCTATTTATGAGAGGAACAGTCAGTGGGAGCTTGAGCCCCGTGACATCAGCACGAAAATCCAGCCAAGCAAAAACAAATATCCGTAATTTAGTGTATGTACATTCGTATTAAGTCCCTCCGAGAGATTCCACTTCAGTAAGCAGGGAAGAGCACACAATGAACCGATGTCATTAAAGCCCGAAGGCAGATCTAATAGTTGGACTGGGCTGTGATGATATATGGGACATTTTATAGCCTATCTGCTCATAGGCCCGTGGAGAACACCACATTAACTCAAATCTTATTTAGCCTACCAATTTCTCCCAAACCTAATCTGATTTCTAGATTGGCCCTTCTAAAAATAACACATTTTCCAAATCTCCTGCTGAGATTATTAATCATAAAAAATCCTGCAATGTGATCTTATTTTACTATAAATAACGCAATATTTCAGATAATATATCTAGCCCTATAAGATGTGAAACCCAATTATATGCCATAGCCCACACCCTTTGGAGTAATAAATAAAGTACATAAAAGTATATCAAAAGATCAAAGTTGGTTTTATTTCATTTTATTTCGTTTATATCATGTAATATAATGTTTTTTTTATTATTTCACTTTCAAAAAAGGAGATGTTAGACTATAGTCTGAACAAGCTTGCTTCTGTCTCACGTGAAGTCATATATAACCAACATAAAACCAACATTTCACTTGGTCAAGCAAAATGGAAAGTTTATGATGTTTTTAGACCAATATCATTGCACTTAAAAAACAGAGATGAAAAGTGCCAATAGGCCTATAACCGGAGTGAATCAGATAAAACCAAAACGTAACAATTGCATCAACATCGCATTAAAACATTAAACTTGCCCTGATGGAACAATAACTGACCCAACGCTTGGCCATATCAGATAGGGCTAAGGCATTTTGCTTCCACTTAATCGGTTCGTATTGTGGAGCAGAAGACTGACTGACAGCGCTATCTCTGTTAAACAGAACCTTGACGAATTACGATTTCAGGCGCGTCTCGTTCATCTTTTCTCTTCAGATGAGCTCTCATGATAAGGACCGATACCAACCATTCCTCCAAATAGGCTATACCTTTAATGAATGACACCCGCTCAGTTATAAAACTATAGGCTACCGAGATATATTAAGACAAAGACAAAGGTATGGCCAAGCAAAAATAAAGACAGTAAGTAGCCTACCATACTAGTTGATTAGGCCTACTACAATTAATGTAGTAAACTCCACTGTATATGTTCATGTTTATTCTAAATTAACCCCCAAAATTGAAGGGGGTTGAATAACCTACAGTTAGTTAGTTGGCTAATTGTGTATTCCAAGGTCATTACACATCGGCAAAGGGAGAATTGTATTTCTCAAGTACGCCATGGGAGGGCGCAAGAGGGCCTACGAATTCAAAAATGTAATAGCTGGGTAAGAAAACAGACACTCATATTGAAAAGATATGCAAGACTAAAGAAAGCTCATCTTCCATTTTTAGACGACAATGTAGACATTTATATTTATTTCTGGACCAATAGCTAGGCCTGTGGTCTCTGCAGTTTTTCAAACTGCTTTTCATATTCATAAAAAAATAGGTTTGTCACTATAAATTCCGTGGTAATAATCATTATGGACATAATCATCCTTTCATCATGAAAACCCACTCATGCGACAAGAGAAAACAGAAAGGGGCAGAAGCCCGTAACCACAGCCACCCAGTCTGCAGTCTTTGTGTTTCAGACCAACATAGCCCATATTCCTCAGATATGAGAAAGGTCTGCTTGCTCAGCGTTGAACAACACTTAAAATATGCAACATAGGCAAACTATGATATTTTTTTATTGAGAAAAACTTTGGAACAATATAGCCTAAACATGAACATTAAATACATGACATGAAAATAGCAAACTTACCACATATCTTCATTCCCAATTTTCTAGTACATCCATGAGCAACTCCACACCAAGCGTCATAGCCTAAAATAGTTTTGAAAACTATTGAGAGGGCCCTTACATTAGGCCTCAAGGGCATTATTTCTGCTAAAATAATTACAAACTCAAAGCGATGGGTGGGGAAATGTTGATGAAACAGCAGTCTAGGTCTAGGAATTGAATAATTTTGTTAGAGGCCAGTGAAAGGGACAAGGGGCAGACAGCTCCACACAGATTCACAGAATTCTGGACCAGAATCTACGTCAAGGTTTCACTCATGAAAGAAAATACAATGGCAACAGAAAGATCTGTAATATGACGTGTATATTGACAAATAGCCTAACAGGGCCAATTATGAGCGGAATAGGCTTGAGATCCACGTACGTGATTCGGGGTTTCGTGTAAATCATGCATCGATGTCAATTGAGACACAGACAAAAAGCAAGTTCCACATGTCTGCATGTAATACTGGCATGATACCAGTCTAATGGTTTTGGAAAACCAACAAGCGACAAAGCAAGCACAGTTTGGCAAGCAAATCCAGCATTGACTAAATCCCCTGAGAAAAATGGAGGGGCAGTTTTTCTATTTGAATACATCTGATCTGACTTCATTTTAAATTGCGTAGCTTAATCGTTTACCTTTGCAAATGCATAATTTACACTGGGGTGTGGTCAATATCAAATCAGAGCTTTATGATTGTATGTAGGCCTAAGGAAAATATGCCATTTATGGCAAACTTTGCAACAAAATTGGAATGTGCTTGGATGACTAATTGGGATGTCGGCTATATATTATGTGTTTTTCATCAATATCGCTTGGATAATGAAGAGTATTGAGGTAGAGATGTTGCCTGCTGTACATCTCTACATCCTGGGCTACACCCCCCCTCAGCTGATGGAGGTTACAATAAGGCGCTTGAACACACGCTATTAGGGCCAATTTAAGCCCAGTTTATACCTGGTGCTAACATGAGTCCTTTGTCCTGATCTTGTATACATTCTGATTGTGCCCACATTTCCAGAAATGTGTCTACACATGGTATTAAAATGTGTCCGTTATCTGCCCACTGTGTCTACATTGTAACGAGATTTCCTGGTCCCTTCCTTTATGCAAATTATGCTAAATAATGATTTAAATGGTTTCTATGGCAAGATCTGTCTACACGTGTAAGATATTCAGACACAATGCGTGCATGACTACAACCGGAGGTGGGCAGGATTATCTGATCACGATCAGATCCCAATGTGTCTTTTCATTGTCTACACCTGTCTAAAAATGTGGGCACAACAATCAGAATGGGAAAAGATCAAGGCAAAGGAAGCAAGTTAGAACCAGGTATAAACGGGGCTTTAGTGTGGCTACAATTAACCCTACTTTGCGCATAATTACCCCCTAAACATCACTCACTCTCACTTTTCAAACAGGGCGGAAGAAATCCACAGAAAAAAATAGAACCTACTTCTTTCTGAAATGCAATAGTAATCTAATAAAAGCCTAATAAATAACAATAGTAATAGGCAAATAACACAATAATAATAATAATTAAAGTAGGCTGTAATATTATTTTGAAAGATACAGCTAAATTCTTTGGGGATTTTCGTCTTTATCAATACCGACAGTTCGTGTTTTAAGTTTTGACAGCAAGATTCGTGTTTTTAGTTTTGACAGCAAGATTCGTCTATCAAGCATGAAGCCGGGAGGTCCGCTGCGCATGCAATGCTGCGGTGATTTGTTGGGTGGCATTTAGAATGGTAGTGTACAGTTATTTTCCTCCATGGAAATGATTAATGGCATTGCTCACAAAGTAAATAGCACAATTGAAATAGCGTTTTATTTGTGATGGACCTACTTGTGCCTGGTGGTCGTAAATTTGTCGAGTTGGGATCCGGTTCCCCGCCAGAGGAGGAAGGTGCAGACGCCGCCATCACTCCTAAAATACAGTACAAAAGTCCTCACTCCAAAGCGCACTGTCAATTTCTGTGAAACCGCTCCTATTTTATCCAAGATGAAAAGTCACATGAACTGTAAGGAGATGAGAAAGAATAGATGTCGGAGACATACAATATAGGCTATAGATAATGATATGCCTAAATATTTGAAATGTATCAATAGGATATTTTAAGATCGATCCGTCATACAAACGCTGACAGAAATCCACAACTGTGAATAAGCAAGGGTCAGGACACGTGTCGTCTGGCAGCCAGGGTAGAATTATTCTCAAACATCAATTAACAGGTTGGTTGAGGCTGCACATATTTTTTTTCCTGAATCAATACAGATTTGAAAGTCAAAACCTATGGCAAAATAACTTGTTGGCTATAAACACAATGCATTTCATTAGGCTTTATCAAATCAACCATAGCCATCGACAAAGATGCTAATGAATCCTCACCAATCGATTGCATTTCAGAACCTGGTCTACTGTCAATGTGGATAATGAGGTCTCACAGCAAGTGTCTTTGATTTCAGAGAGGTTGATATTTATCTGCCTTTGATGAATAGGACTTGATGAAAAGTTTATGCCTAAAAATCATTCAAAATGGAATTAGCCTTGATAATTCATGATCAACTAAATGCCATAACAGCTCATCTGGTGATTTATCATATAGGCAAGTTAGGTGAACCGTCAAACCTCCGATAAATGAAGTATTCATTTGATAAACAATGACCAAAAATAGTCTATGTCAACAGAATTGATTGACAAACAGGATAGTGACTCCTTAATTAAGAAGATGATTTGTAAATAATGATGACCCTAATCCAGGTCAAAGTCAATTCAAGAAAAATCCATGCCCATACAATAATAAACCGTCCGTTATAGCTCGATTGTAGTTGAATGTAGTTGAATACAGACACAACAGATGTAATTCAAACCACGAATAACTTTAGAATCAGCAAACAGACATTAACATGAAAAGCATGTATTGTTCTCTGTATGTACTTTACAAAACCATGTGAAAGAATTGAAAACACCTGTTAGAGCATCTCAAACGTCAATTTATCATAAAGCTTCAATTAACAAATAAGATTTCGCCTGCTGTTGTAAAATGATAATCCCCGGTTAAAAAGCATCTTACCGTGCCGAGGATGGGTACAGGTGACCCAAGTAGAGTCCAAAATAAAAACTATGCGAGGAAGATCAAATAAAGTCCTTTGGCAACGCAACGTCTGGTGCGCTTTTGACACTAAGAAACACAGGGTTTTGAATATCTATTGTCTACAAAATCCCATCCACGGTGACCTTTTTGGTGAGGTACGTTTGATTTGCTGATATTTAGAGCGTGCATTGCCTATTTATTCGTTACTACGCACGCATGAGTCACACCAATACCTCCTCTGGTGCTGCATATTTCCACCCAATATCGAACAGATCCGCTTTGTCTGCAAATGTACACTGAATCGTGTCGCTTTCAGCTATAACGTGACTTTTGGGAAGTGCTTGATTGGCTTTGAAGCTATATACCTCGATTTGGAATCCTGGTCACGAACATGGACTTGGGAAGTTTGATCCTACGAGCAGAGCAACACATTACGCCCATAAGGGATGGGATGGGATGGGATGGGATGGGGGGGGTGTCGTTGCCTTGTTCTTGAGAAATCCGAATAGTAGGTAACCATACTCAAAAGACCCATCTCCTTCTAGGTTATTGTTGATCTTCTTCTGTAACAGGTCAGGGAGCCTAGCGGTTAAGAGCGTTGGGCCAGTAACTGAAAGGTCGCTGGTTCAAAACCCGAGCCGACTAAGTGAAAAATCTGTTGATATGCCCTTGAGCAAGGAATTTAACCCTAATTGTCTTCTAAATGACTGAAACGTTAGGATTAGGATGTTTTGTTGAAATCTCAGTATGCAAGGGTTCATCTGTTCCTCTATAGCCCTCAAACTCAACTCTACTTAAAAGCCAGTTCCACTGCGTTTTTTCATTGTTCCTCTCTAGTCAGGGCCTGACTTAGACCTGGGACACCAGGTGTGTGCAATTATTTATCAAGTAGAAGAGAAAGCCAGCAGGCTCCGGACCTCGTAGGATAAGAGTTGAATACCCCTACTCTATAGGCTACAAACAATATGTTATCAATAATAACATTTACACACAATTAATGGATTTTCAAGATGACTGCGCAATATTTATCTTTCCTCTTTTAGCAGTAAAATGGAGAAATTAAAAGTCAGTGTGTAAGGGTTGTAATGAAATCCACAAGGTGGCAGTAAGGAATCATACATCCCAGAACTCCACACAAGTGAAGTGTGCAATTCCGTAAATACTTCACGAAGCTAATAATAAACCGATACATTAATCAGATTTGCTACATCATACCATACCAAACCTACATGGGTTCAATGGAACAAGAATAGGCCCAGTGCCAAATAATAAGATTCAAGGGAACAAGCTATTCATAGACTAGGCCAGCGTTTCCTAAACCCGGTCCTCGGGACCGCAAGGGGTGCACGTTTAATTATTTTTGCCCTAACACTACACAGCTGATTCAAATGATCAAAGATTGATCATTAGTTAATAATATGAATCAGTTGTGTTGTGCTAGGGCAAAAACCAAAACGTGCACCCCTTGGAGTCCTGAAGGCCGATTTTGGGAAACACTGGACTATGCTATAGACTACAGGTTTACTCTTTCAATCAATTAAAATATAGGCCCATGGTCATCATCCTAAATTACCATCCATTTGAATATTAAGCACATTGAAGATAATATTTATTTAGCAAAGGCTAATATATTGCATACTCAATGAGCATTCCATTCTAAGCATTATTAAGATCTAAGATCAATAAATAAATAATACAAAAGCATTTAACGTCTGACCATTCAACATATCTGAGTGAGACTGTGTAACTAGCATGTAACATAGCTCTTACTTCAGCGCACGTGACCTCAGCGGACCTTGGTAGGGATGCTGACTGTCTTTGACATTTTCAGCACCTGGACAGCTCCAGCGCGTTCCAGTTGAGTGGACGCTGCCAGACCTGTTAATGACATAGGCCTGCTGTCAGTCAACAGTCGAACGGTTACGTGCAGCACTACGAATTCACAAATAAATGACATATACCTGTTTTCAGAGCAGTGAAGACATTCTTTTTCACTTCATTGACAGGTTTTGAGTGTCTCTTATTCAGATTGTAATAGGCAACACAGGATACTGCCAATGTGATCCTGAATAGCCCAATGTAGGCTATGATGTTTGTGATTAATCTGTTTTTATAGTTGTATTTTTT
Source organism: Salvelinus alpinus (assembly GCF_045679555.1). Classification (NCBI taxonomy): domain Eukaryota; kingdom Metazoa; phylum Chordata; class Actinopteri; order Salmoniformes; family Salmonidae; genus Salvelinus; species Salvelinus alpinus. The sequence goes on along the minus strand of NC_092099.1, from coordinate 14,771,502 downwards.
TTAATTACCACGTGGCAGCCGTTAAAAATCAGACGTCAGATCGTCATTGCCATCCATAGGAAAGTGAAGGATGAAAGTCCTCTTCATCGCGTTGCATAGAGTTGAGGAACATCAGTCTCCAGGAGATGGCGCTTCATCCTACCATTCAAACCAGATCAACCGTGAAACACTTTGAAACTACATCACGAGCATGGAGAGATTACCCACAGAATGCAGAGGGAAACACTATTGTAAACCATTTAAGGAGAATGTGAGACTTGAAAAATACACCCAGGGAGTACTGTTCATAAATGAGGTTCTGTTCTTGATAATGTCATTACTTTCAAAAAGCTTGACTAATCAGAGAGGAGGCTCAATGTTGACAACAAAAATGTTATGCTCCATTCCAGTTAGAGTGCAGTTGAAGAATTCAAGAGGTCGGATGTCATGTGTTGGATCACCTGAGACAATCTTAGTCATACAGTCAAAAGACCACAACCTTGCACCTTTTCCATGCGTCGTTCATCTGAAGCAAAGCAGAATCATGCTGGTCTGGGTTAATAGGACTACCATTAGCTGGATGAAAGACCAAATTGTAGCTACTAGAAGTGTTGGTGGAAGGCCTAGCGGGCACTCTTACAACAGTGCCCTTTGCAAGGGATAGGGACACTTCCCTGTCAAGTGTGCTGTTTTTGGTTGAGTTGAGACACACTGACTCAGTATGGTCACTCAAGACCTCATAGCTAAATCTAGCAGGGATGTGTTAACCCCGCTCTGGCCAAGGCTAATGTGATTCTGTGCCTGTTTGTGATGAGATGCAAGACACATTTACCCGAAAGGGCCACAATAAACAGAATGGAATTGTTTTCCCTACTTGAACCTCATACCATCATGGCCATCTATCCCCTGGTTTATAATTAATATGATGCACTTTTCACCTCTACCGCAGTCACAGAGACGGTTGGATATGTGGGTCTAGTGGGTTGAAACACTTTGCACCATGCCACCTCTGCCCTCTTGAGTTCTTCACTATTTCGGAATGTGGAAGTAGGATCCCTCCCTCCATCCCTCCCACCCTCCCTTTCTTCTTCCTCTGAAGGAGCAGCTGTCAGAGGGTGTGTCACTGGTGTCCCAACAGTATTCTGGATCATCATCGCCACAGCAATCATTCATGTCTTCTCCCTGCTAATGTGCATCCTTTGACAAGAGAAGGAGCCATAAACAACTTGGACGTATACTCCGATGTTGACATAATGGTACGTCCAAGCATTCACACAACTTTTCAAACCGTTGTCACAAAATGTGTTGTTTTGTGATACAACCATGATTCTCAAGGTTATATTTTATTCATAGGACTCTGAATGAGCAGGTATTTGTGAAGAACAAAACAACTGAATCCAACTAGAGGATCACCCAACTGCCAGTTTGTCAGTTTGATAAAAAGGATATATACTTTTATCGATATATGTACCATGAAATTAATTAATATGTGAGACAATGTCACGTACTGACCAGTTTTCTATATTCACAACTTTTTTTCAGGAGATCTCTTTTCTCAAAATAGCATAAAATTCTCTCTTTGTCATAATTTCTTTTTTAATATCCTACTAGAATGTTAAAATCCAATTTAAGAATTTTGCACGGTTAAATACCCTGCACCCTTTTTTTGTAAAAGCCAATTAAAATATGCAAAAACACAATCCTTTCATTTTAAAATGTAAATGACTCCAAAAAGCTAGTTAAAATCTGAGGAATTATGATCAAACAATGAAAAAGACATCTTCATTTCTTTATTTAGTTCAAAGCAATTGGATAATGGAGTAAATATTGAAAGATCCTTAGGGGACTAAATAAGGCATTATCATGACACCCATGTGTTAGAACAAAAAGTACCACATGTCCATAGTACTGAAGACATGGTCACTGAACTCTTGTAAAGTAAATGGACTGGTCTAATTCACCGTCATACACTGAGTGTAAAAAACATTAAGAACACCCTCCTAATATTGAGTAGCTTTAACCTGGATTCACCTGGTCACTCTATGTCATGAAAAGAGCAGGTGTATATTGTATCAATGTCTCATTAGTAATTCACTTAAATACATGCAGTTGCAACCGTTGATCTCAGATATGCAGTTCTAAACTTCAAGGTGTTCTGTATTTTTGGTATTTGTACACAGCTAGCCTAGATCTACATATTTGTTTTGGAGGGAAACAGTGATAAGATGATTAAATCAGTGGAATTAAATGAATCCCAAGTGGCTTACTGTGGAAGGTGTTTTATACGACTTTGCTACATTACACCTTAATAAGGACTACAATTTCACATTCATAATGTTATTGAACATGTCTCTTGATACCTATTGACTTAGCATTGGCTACAATGCTAAGTCAATAGGTATCAAGAGACATGTTAAATAACATGCTAATTAAAGATAAGGGAGAAAGTGGGGTCTATGTTTCCAATGCTCTAGGGCCCTACAGCCCTACAGTCTCGGCCCCTATGTTGGGTTGTGGCAGAGATCCAGGTTGTCGACACATGACCCTGAAAATGACCCATTATCTGTTTAAATCAATTCCAATACGTTACACATCAACACAGTCTTAATTGCTGTTGTGTGGTACGGTGGTGGTTACTGAAAACAAGCCAAGAGGGGTCATAGGCTTCGTAAATGTTCATAGTTACATGTTGAAATATTTGGAAATGAAATGTTGTTTATTTCTACCTTACCCTTGGCTAAGCTTTCTGTCACAGAAGACTCATGGTGGGTCCCTGTGCTACAAGGTTTTTCCAGTATGTCTATATGATCATATGAAAGGGTGTCATCCTCTTCTCTACAAAACAATTGCTCCCAACAGACTCAGAATTGCACATAAGTATTTGGTGTTCCTCTGTTTGATTCTGCTGCTGTGCTAATTAATCAGTCATGAGCTTCAATGTAGCTTATGTTCAGAAGCAAATACCACATTTAACTTCTCCCACTGACAAGTTACTATCTGTATACACACAGCATATACAGTTGAAGTCGGAAGTTAACATACACTTAGGTTGGAGTCATTAAAACTCGTTTTTCAACCACTGCACAAATTTCTTGTTAACAAACTATAGTTTTGGCAAGTCGGTTAGGACATCTATTTTGTGCATGACACAAGTAATTTTTCCAACAATTGTTTACAAACAGATTATTTCACTTATAATTCATTATATCACAATTCCAGTGGGTCAGAAGTTTACATACACTAAGTTACCTGTGCCTTTAAACAGCTTGGAAAATTCCAGAAAATTATGTCATGGCTTTAGAAGCTTCTGATAAGCTAATTGACATAATTTGAGTCAATTGGAGGTGTGCCTGTGGATGTATTTCAAGGCCTACCTTCAAAATCAGTGCTTCTTTGCTTGACATCATGGGAAAATCAAAAGAAAGACCTCAGAAAAAAATTGTAGACCTCCACAAGTCTGGTTCATCCTTGGGAGCAATTACCAAACGCCTGAAGGTACCACGTTCATCTGTACAAACAATAGTACGCAAGTTTAAACACCATGGGACCACGCAGCCATCATACTGCTCAGGAAGAAGACGCGTTCTGTCTCCTAAAGACGAACGTACTTTGTTGCGAAAAGTGCAAATCAATCCCAGAACAACAGCAGAGGACCTTGTGAAGATACTGGAGGAAACAGGTACAAAAGTATCGATATCCACATTAAAACGAGTCCTATATCAACATAACCTGAAAGGCCGCTCAACAAGGAAGCGGCCACTGCTCCAAAACCGCCATAAAAAAGCCAGACTGCGGTTTGCAACTGCACATGGGGACAAAGATCGTACATTTTGGAGAAATGTCCTCTGGTCTGATGAAACAAAAATAGAACTGTTAGGCCATAATGACCATCGTTATGTTTGAAGGAAAAAGGGGGAGGCTTGCACCATCCCAAACGTGAAGCACGGGGTTGGCAGCATCATGTTGTGGGGGTGCTTTGCTTCAGGAGGGACTGGTGCACTTCAGAAAATAGATAGCATCATGAAGGAGGGAGAATTATGAGGATATATCGAAGCAACATCTCAAGACATCAGTCAGGAAGTTAAAGCTTGGTCGCAAATGGGTCTTCCAAATAGACAATGACCCCAAGCATACTTCCAAAGTTGTGGCAAAATGGCTTAAGGACAACAAAGTCAGGGTATTGGAGTGGCCATCACAAAGTCCTGACCTCAATCCTATAGAAAATGTGTGGGCAGAACTGAAAAGGCGTGTGCGAGCAAGGAGGCCTACAAACCTGACTCAGTTACACCAGCTCTGTCAGGAGGAATGGGCCAAAATTCCTTTAGGTTCTTTAGGTCAAAACAACTGGGAACTCAGTACTCAGAAATCTCTGACTTCCGACTTCAGTGCGTTCAAAACAACTGGAAACTCAGAAAAAAACTAGCTCCGACTGGGAAAAATAGTTTTGAACGGTCATCCAACTTGGAATTCCAAGTCGGAAAGTCAGGCATCTTTCTAGAACCCCGACCTGAAGATCACGGACGTAATGATTTGACCTTGTTTTTTTACGAGTTCCCATTTGTCGTGAAAGCACCAATAGGAGGTATATTGCATCACCAACATGATGCAAGTGTCTACCATGCTCTGAGATATCCCACCAAGACCAAAGTTATTACTACCATTGGGACATCAGACACACGCATAGTTACATAAAAAACGTTGGGTGTTTTGGAGACTCCACCAGTACTTCCTACTTCCCAACCTATCACCAGGAGGCTGGCACAACTGATCCATTCCACCTCTAGCCATATGATGTCTATGGTCAGATCCCCAAAAATTTCACAAGCGGCTTTGCAACGCCTGTCAATTTACACCCCCTATATCTCAGATGCTGTCAATAGATACAGAACATCAATCTGACCAACTGTATTATAACATCAGTACTGGATGTTATTAGCTCTATGGACAACCAGACACACTCTATGAATAGTCTATTCTAACAATAAAACTGAACTTACTGGAGTAACTAGGCTTTGTATTTACAGCCATGCATGCAACCCCCAACAGTCTCTAAAATTCCACAGTCATTATAATCTTTGAAATGTAAAGCCAATCAGTGGCCAACAAATCCTTTGTCTGCTATTAGAAGCCTCCATGGATGTTCTCAACGCATCCCTAGAAGTCATTGCTTCATAAGAGGATGATGAAATTTGAACAAAGACTTAAAGTTCAAATGGTGAAGACTTCTTTCAATGAGATCCCCCAGGGCCGGCCCTGGGCATAATCGACATAGGCATTTGCTTCGGGCCCCTGGCCGCTAGAGGCCCCCCGATCCAAAAAGGGGGGGGGACTCAGTCGGGATCTTAACTTACTGTTGAGAGTTAGAATAGTAGAATAAACAGGGTGCAATTTAGAAATGTGGTTGTGCATCAGCAGTTTTCCTCTTGCTATGTTAGTCACTGACAGTCACTCAATTAATGTCAGCTAACATTTTTTAGATTGGTAAGTTAGTATACCCAGCTATCTAAACTTGTAGTAATCATGACCGAATTACCGACTGGGCAAGAAGGTCACGTGCCCAGGGCCTTGACCTCCAGGGGGCCCCCATTGATTTTATTAGTCACTCTCACTCAGATATTATATTAAATGGTCATGGAAAAATGTGTAGAATTTAAGGAAAGTAGCTGTAAAACTTCCAATTTTTGTCTATCCGCCCCAAAGCAAAACTTGTAGATTAGCATGAAATTTGTTATAAAATTGCACCATTTTCTCTCCACACCATGGCTAAATGTGTAGATTTGAAGAAAACTACAAAATGTTCTCTATGCCCCATGGCAGAATTTGTAGAATTGCAGGAAATTAACTTTCAAACCTAAATTTGACCGCCGTCAAGAGGGGGCCACTAAATTGTTTGCCTGCTAGGTGGGTGGGTGGGGGGCCCAACCAGTGGTGTAGTGCCACATTTCTCAATCAATGTTTGTGGCTTGCTGACAGATGTAGCCTACTGAATATCATTGTAGAATAGACCTATGCATAAAATGCATCATCCAATTGCAACGTCTGCCTATGTCCACACATATTGTCTCTAGAAAATGTTAGATCTATTTTTGTATACCCTCAAACACCAAGTTAGGCATACCTAATGAATGATAATTCTTCACATTTTACCAGAGAAATGTCCAAACTGCATGCCAATCATTTGAGTTCAATCAAGCTCAAGCTCAATCAATATTCGGTTCTGTTATGTGAAATACTGCTAACTCCTCCTCTTTCTCAATTTTCAAACAGAAATGGGGTGTGTCTTTGGTGGTTCATTGATGTGTCATGTGTGCCGCGACCGACGTAGCTAGTTCGTTAGCTAAACTTGCCACTTGTATATAGCCAGTAACACCTCCAGTATGTGTTGACATCATTTCACTAGATTTAGTTTTGGACGGAAGCTGTAGAAATTGGTAAGAAATCGCACTACTCTAGAAAAATATTTTTTTCATCCATTTAGTTTTCGTTTTTAAGCATTAAATGACCTAGTATGATGGTGCATTGATCCGTTATATAGTTCAAAGATGTTATTTTTGTGCTTTTGCCAAAGGTCGACTGTTAAAGTAACTGTCCAGTGTTTCCAGATTTCTATGAGATATGGCCTATAATGAACTACAATATGAGTGAAAAGGTTTTCCTTCCAATGTTTTTTTAATGTAGTAAGTTAAAAAGCTGATCTTCTGTGTTGGAATGGTGTGGGCGTACCCCAACAGAATGGTGTGGGCGTACCCCAACAGAATGGTGTGGGTGTATACCACTGATTCGCCATCTCATCCTCGTCAGTTGGATGACAACATCCTCTATGAGGAAATAGCAAGCATTTTTGAAACAATCTGTTTGAGATACAAGTTTCAGGTGGGTTTTGTTAAAATCCAGTATAGGAGTATAGGATAAGTCAACACATTTTTGGGGGTATGAGTTAACAGAATATGAACTTTTACAAGTGAGATTTTCACTGGACAGTTACTTTAAATTGCAACATTTTCTCTAAGCCTCATGGCAAAATGTGTAGAGTAGAAGGACTTTAGCTTTAAAACTGCAATATTTTCTATCAGACTTATGACTAAATGTGTAGGATAGCATTGTAAAACTGCACATTTTCAAAATACCCCTCCATATACCCCACAAGAGAGGCATAATAAGTCATGTCAAACTGTAGAATTGCAAGAAATGTGTTTTAAAATGCCAACATTTTTTGTTTGTTGAGGTAGGACCCCCTAGACCCCGTCTGTTCATTCTCCCCAATATCTACAACACAATCTTGCCCTTGGAGAGAAGTGATAATATTCTATTTGAAATAATAATAGTAAGTGATAAGTAGGACTAGTAGGCGTATTCAACAGATACAGGGTACGTTTCTGTAAGCTAAGCACTCGGACAGTAGGGCGAGTACAAGTGTATCGTACATGAGCCCCAAGCCCATGACTGTCACGCCTGCTCCTGCTCTTCCCCCCTGGCGCTCGATGGCGCCAGGCTCCCCAGCATTGCGCTCTCCTGCCATCATCATTACACACACCTGCCTTCCCTTGTCACGCGCATCAGCGATTATTGGACTCACCTGGACATAATCCCCTCTGTCATTACCTTCCCTATATCTGTCTGGTTCCGCGCTTTGTTCCCTGCTTCTGCATTGATTGTCATATGCCCTTGTTTAGTGGTGTGCTGACGCTGTTCCTGTTACCTGTCTATTCCTCATTAAATGTTCAACTCCCCCGTACCTGCTTCTCATCTCCAGCATCGGTCCTTAAACATAACAAACTGTTTTGAGGACAGCCGTTTTAGCAACCTCTGGCAGAGTTTCTGTCTGTGGCTGTTCTTGTTATGTTGGATTTGGCGTGCTCAAAGTGGTCAAGCCTCCGACCAACGGGCCTCTCCACACACCCCTACAGTTATTCATCATTCACGCCACAGCCAGAGAGAGAGAAGACAGGGAAGAAACCCCAATGTACCTACCTATAGGCTGCTATAGCCTAGGTTTTTATTTAGTTTGTCATTCATTTTCATGGAATTTTTGTGGTAATTAAATATAATTTATTTTGAATGTACTATAATTCATATTCTTTTTATAAGCTCCTTGTTGTCTCAAATTGAAAAAAAGTGAGGGAGTGCCGGTCCCCCTCGCTGCAGCAGCTCTACATCCCCGCCCCAAACGAAATCTCGCCTAGGGTCCCCCAAAAGGCTAGGGCCGGCCCTGGTCTCCCTGATGTATTTGGTTCACAATACCCCCACCACTTCCCTCCTCGCTTTTGTGTGATGAATGTACTGTAGATGACTATTGTTTGTCTGTGGAATGTGGAGAAGTCTTCTGGGAAAACTGGATGAAGTCCTCAAACTCATTAAGTGTTTAGATGTGAATTTCCTCAAGTCCTGAGTTCTAAGGGCCCTATTCAGTCCATCACTGGGTTACTAGGGCTCAGGGACAGGCCAAGTTGAAAAGTGCAATCTTCTTGTGTCCCAAAAACAACCATTTGCATTCAAGTGCACAAAATATCAATGTTTACAGCATGTTATAAATAGAAACGCATTTAGGCTGCATATTATTTCAAACATGCTCTGTAGCTGCAGGGGAAAAGCTGGCGGTTTTGAATGATCCCAAAGCCTGGTCACTACATTGGTTTTTATAGCTGGGCCTTTTAGTCAGTTCTTATGACAGAGGTCCATTATGGTTCTCTTATGATGTTTCAGGGTTTATGGCTTGGAGCTGTGCATCACTGTCTTCAGAGGAGTCCTGCAATGGATGGGCGATATCAGCCACTATACAATATTCAAACTACAGTGCGTACACTAGGGAGGGTATTCCTAAACCAATCAGAAGTTTCATTTCCTCATCAATTTTCAAATAATTTCCTGTATATTCAATTATGTTTTTTCCATGGGGAGGAGAGTGACTGTGCAGAAATTCTGAATTGTGTGGCTAGTTGACCTGTACAATACAGATGTAGGATGTAGATGTTTAAAAGGGCTTTCTAAAGTTTGCAATTTGCACTTTAAAATGACAGACTTTAACCTAATGAAAAATGTATCAACCCCTACAAAAAAAATTCTATGAATTATAAATCCACATTATCATTCACATTTCCTGTTGCTGCAGGATTATTTTCCTGCTGTAGCAAACTCAAATTAGGATCCTACATATAGTTGGTGATAGGGGCCACAAGAACATTTCTAGTGCAGTTAGGAGGCAGGTAGCCTAGGGGTTAGAATGTTGGGCCCGTAACTGAAAGGGTTGCTGGATCGAATCCCCGAGCTGACAAGGTAAAAAACTGTCGTTTTGTCCCTGAACAAGGCCCACTCTTCCCCGGTAGGCCGTCATTGTAAATAAGAATTTGTTCTTATCTGACTTGCCTAGTTAAATAAAGGTTCAATTAAAATGTACGATAGGGGGCGCTCTTGCAAGGAAAACAAGTAACCTGACCGCTGAAAAGTTGACTCTTTTGATGAATAGCTGGGGAGTTGTTTGATGTAATCACGCCTTTTCCTGAATTATAGCGCCGAGGGTAACATAAACGGAATTGAGGAATTTTTGTAGAATATATAGCTAGATTTAAATTATGGTAAAACATGTCAGTGAATTGTGATATGTTTATTGGTGACTCATTTAAGACTCTTTACTGCTCTTACAGTATGCAACCATTCCTAATTTTGTTCTTAGTTTTTGTGACAATATTCTTGATTGATTGTTTAGTAATACAGTATAATGCATTATTTTAGTTTCAGTTTTGAAAAATATCTGTGGGACTAGATTTGTTTTCTTTAAAGAAATATACCGCAGAGCAAAATCCTGAATAATAGTATGGTGCTTTGACAACTCTATTCTTAAAATCAAAAATCATTCTCAGATTGTACACTGTAAGATGACCAGTAAGTCATGTTGTTGGTGCACTGCTCTAATATCATGTCTATTGTAGCCTGAGAATAGACTGACTCCCATTTACTCTACAGAGTAAAGTCTCTTAACTCAACAGAAAAAAAACAGTATGTATCTTACATATTCTATATCACACAGTGTTTCTCATATACTGGGTCGAAACCACTGGTGGATCACGATCAACTCCTACCGGGTCACAGGAAAATCATCGGTATTGGACTCTTTTTATCTCGAGGGTCACAGGAAATGTAAAGATTTATGTTGGGTCACAACAGAAAAAAGTGAGGAAACCCCTCACTTTTTATTTCTAACGTTATTGGAGCATTTTTCTCTGGACATAATCAGCCGCAAGAAGAAGCTGACTTTCTAAAATTCTTTGTGTGTGCTGGAAGCCATCTACGCAATTGAATACAATTATGTTGATAATATCATAACAATTATCCATACATACACTAACTTTTCATTTAAGTTGTCATTGGACACCTTATCTGCAGAGATAGTGTGATTCTAGCTGATATGAGCCAACATGATCTGGTTTTAGGCTGATGCACCACACACATCACATACTCAATGTGATGTCTATGACCGGTTTCATTATCAGAAAATCATAACTTAGGAGAAATATGATGGTTTTACATGCTCTTTTGACTGCTGGAAATGCCAACACCTCTTGTCCAGGTCAGGACTAAATCCTAATCATTGGTTTGACCGACTTCTCGGTTACAGTTATGGCATACAACTTTTCCTATTATTAATATATTCTCTGTCTGAGCAGCAGCAATGGTCAACTGACGTCAACTGACGTGGACCAAAGTGCAAGTCCTTACACAGGTAACCACATAGTGTGAAAGTTATGTAGGAGTAAATTTTTGGGGGGATAATATGTTATTGTGGAAAATTAAAGGAGACTAATTCTGACATTGGAAAATGTTCTCTTTATTCTCACACAGTATTTGTGTCATATCAACAATAGCATATCTTTTAAAGAGCATGCTAAAACACCCCACATTGAGCAAAAACGGACACTATCATTCAACAAAAGCTATTCAATATTATTTACAAGAAAGTGAAATCTTCCACAAAGAAAATGATCAAAACACAAGCTGAAACTTGTCTTTCTTGATATGGTATAGACAGTGAACACCACCTGCTCATGGGGTATTAGAGTACGTTTTCCAGGATCCCAACTTAACTTTATGAGACAGATGTCATATATACAAAAATGTGCTACACAGAACAGCAATGTTAGAGAAATACTTTTTCTGGGTGTAAGAAAAAAGAAGGAAACCAAAAATGAAAGAAATGTCACTTTGTACTTCAACTAAGTAAAGGACTTATATTGCACTAGTATAGGTCTAGCTTGATTACTAATCAACTTGACTCTAATGTAGGCTACTACATGTTCCTCAAATCTTCCCTTTTAACGTGATGATCAAGTGTCTTCTCATGACACTTAGATTTTTTGTTCTGGTGAGTTTTGACATGTTTTGCCAAATGGTCACTCCTCATGAACCTCTTGCAACAATCCGGACAAACAAAACGCTTCTCCCCAGTATGAGTCCTCAGGTGTCTCTGAAGCTCGTCAGACCTGGTGAAACTCTTGCCACAGAAAAGCCAGTTACAAATAAATGGACGCTCTCCCGAGTGCCACCTCAGGTGCGCTTTGAGATGGGAAGTTTTGCCATAAACTTTCCCGCACCCTGGTATGTGACAGATGTGTTGCTTTTTCTTGCCGGGCTCATCGCTTGAGGTGGATGACTGACAGTTTGGACACCTGCATCGCCGACATCTTCGAGCTGTTGCGAGGGGGGACTTGGTGTGAAGGAGGGCAGCGATTTGAGTCTGATACTGCGCAAAGTCTGTATGTCCCATTACCAAGCCCCTCTGCAGTTGGAAACGGTGGTGACCTAGGGATTGTGTGGTGATTGAGTGGTGACTGACGTGATTTCCCTGTTGGAGACTCCACCACGGAATATCCTCCCCTGTGTTAGGGGACAACTGTCTCTGTTGCTGGTGCACAAGGCCAGAGTGTCCGGTAACGAAACCTTGCATGGCAGTTGGCGCTGCGTAAGTTACAGCAGGGACGTACGTGGGTGGGCACGAGGACTGCAAAGATTGCATGGAGCAAGGTAACATCTTCACAGGAGAAAAGTCATAGGGATATGAGGGATCCGCTGGAGGGGTGAGCGGGAGCTCGTGGTGGGAAGTAAATGAGCTTTGGATGTGGAGTTGGGATTTAGATAGTCCAAAAGTAGAATTGCTAGAGAGAGTGCTTTGAGGATTCCCCTCGTTACTCCAAGGATGAAAGATTCGCGACGGTGAGCCTAAAGTAGTGTCATAAGGAACCTGTAGGAAATCTGCCGGACTTGATCCGTGGTGATGTCCGATCCGGTTACAAGTGGCAGCTAACAGCGCCAGTGGAGAGTGTTTGCAGTTCTCTGGAGAAGAGTTCGGAGTACGGTCCTGTATAAGTAAAACAAATAACTATCAATTATGTGTTGACTTGGCTCTAAACTTGACTAAACTAAAGACTACAGAGTCATAACGGCATAGGATCCACGTTTGACGCTCCGTGAACTAAAACGACATTAGCCTAATATTAGTTTCAATACACTCTCATGCCTACAATATAAACATAATCATTAGGGCCGTTCATTTCGCCACATACTGTAAGTAATTCATAGAGCCACCTTTCAGTCATTATAGGATATGAATCGGGTATAATGCCCATTACGCGCACACACGCGTATTACGCGCGTTCTAAACAAATATTTAAACTACCATGTACGTACAATAATATTTTGAGGACAAATAAAAACACGAGAGCAAAAACTTTTGAACAAACCTGAAGAAAAGCCTGGAGTGTTTCATTCCGCAGTACAGCCACTGCTGCCATGGTAAACGTCCTCTTCCTTCTTGTTAAAAACAAATCACAATAAAACGAATTGAGATAAATGTAAAATCGTAGAAAAATGTCTTGACGTGGTAAGGTCTTCACACTCAATACTTCCTCTCCTCGAGATATCCTTGGACTATCTGGAGAGTGAGGGATCACTTCTTAGAATTTGATAAGGACTTTGGTGGGCCGCCAGCCAGTCAGAAATAAGATTTGTTACTTTGAAGTTTGCCGCTGCCCAATCATCAAAGAATAGCGGCTCTTTGAGAGGGGAAAGCAAATCCTTTGAATCCACAAAGCTCCTATGGTGTGTTTGTTGGTCTGGATAAAAGAGCTGATTATTAGGGGGGATGGGAAGGGTGGAGATAAAGGCGGGACAATTAATGAAGTAATCACTATGTGGGAAATGTATATACACAAATAATTGGATTTTCTTGATCAAAGACCCCCATGCCGCCTGGAGACTCCGGTATTGGATGCTGTAGTCATTTGATCCTCTTTTGTAATTAAGGATTTGTAGCAGGACCCTCTGTGACAATGTGACATTGTTATCTCTCGAGATCTCCTGGCGAATAGCTATTTGATAACTTCAAGAGGAGTAGCTAATGAGACCACATCTAGTGACTCAACACAAAGTTAATGTTTAAAAATATAAATAAAATGTTTTTATTATAGCAAACAGTTATGATGTTGATAACTTGTTTCCATGGAACTAAAATACTTTTGATAGTTTATCAAGCAATACATATCAACTGGCGGACCACTGTAAAACATCTCTTTGAACAAGGTTACCGTTTATACGTGCTTACAAGCATTTATTTCAGTGTCATCGCTTCACTTCTTCCATTCTTTGATAGTTAACCCCAGAAGCTCATTGTGCTGTCATTAGCGTTCTAGTGCATAGTGCATTACCCACTGGTGGCAAAATGTAGTGTCGGATAATGTATTGTGGGGCAGCGGTCTAAGGCACTGCATCTTAGTGCTTGAGACGTCACTACAGACACCCTGGTTCGAATCCAGGCTGTCTTACCTCCGGCCGTAATTGAAAGTCCCATTTGTCCGGTGTAGGCCGTCATTGTAAATAAGAATTTGTTCTTAACAAACTTGCCTAGTTAAAAATAAGTCGGAAGTGATAGAAGCGGTAGAAGCGGTAGCCTAACAACTATATGCCACATAGGCTATTTCGAGTAACTAATTGCAACTGATGTAACACTAAACGACCATAGTATTGCTGCATAATTAACCATAACCTATTTAGATAGCCCTCCATTGATCCAGCTCAAAGTTGGCAGAGAGTGTGATGTCTCTATTGTGTGTTTCCTAAAAAGTTGTACCAGTGCAGAGAGGCCTGGGAAGGAAGGAGGACTTTCCATCCCCAAGAAAGTGGAAACAATTTTGAAACTCCCCGCCCGCATCTCCGCCTTGAGCTTGTTGAGCATTCATGCAAGTGGCCAAGCACGTAAGACCTCAATGCGCTTCACAATTAACGAGTGTTACGAATTAGACCTAAATAAAACAAATAAACTAACTAACGTTTAATATGTTGTTATAAAGGCATATCATTTCTAATAAGAATTATAATCCATATTATACAACATAAACTACCTTTCTGATCATTATCATTTCAAAACTTTTGTTAAAAAAAAACTGTTGTAGCCTAGTCATCTTCAACTGTAAAGCCCTGGAACGTTTCTTCTATATCAACGCAGTCATCTTTATCAGGCTTCCCTGAAGAAACAATCACTGTCCTCTCAAATACCTTGGAGCGGCTGATTTTGAATTAGATCTGTTCCTTTGAAGGGATTAATGTTCCCGGTCCTCTCCCACGGCTCTACACACAGTCATGGGGGAAAGGGGGAGTCCTGCTGGGCCGCGCAACAATCCCGTTTCTCTCCAAAGCAATAAATAGGCTGCTTGCTTGCCTGTGCCTTAATACATATTATTTACAACTATGGTCAATGAATACCAAGTATCACAAATGGTCAATAAGGATCTAATTTCCTATGCATGTTATTGCTGCATAATAAAAGGTAGTGTATAGCAATCGTTATGCTCCAATAACTTTACCTCTAATCCACTGCGCTCTATGAAATACAAAAGGGGCCGTATATGAGTGGCGCTTGCTAGTATACAGTTAGAACATGGCTTGAGGAATAGCAACTCATTATTGTTTTCCAGAAACATTCCATTTACAAGAGTCATATATATTCAATTCGGACTAGAAACATATATTTGTATAACTTTGAATGCATCTTGTAGATGATGTGTGGTAGTCTAACTGGCAGTTCAAACACCAGTCAAAGCTTTGAGTAATGTTATTAGATTTATTTTACTCACTTTATTAGAACGTGGTAAAACAATGTTGATACAAATGAAGACAGTGAGAACGCGTAAATGTTAAAAGCAGCATGGTGCAAGTGCATCAAAAAATACCAAACTGCATGTACTACTGACTACAACTCTGATCTCACATGGGGTGAATGACAATTCTACAATAAATTGCTGTTTGACATTATACTGTTTAGAGTGAAATACATGGATATACAAAATAACAGCAATTCAAGCCGTTCCACCAAAGGTGACTTATAAACCATTTATCATTACTAGTATGATAAGCCATGCTATTTACACTTTTATATACACTGAACAAAAATATAAACACATGTAAAGTGTTGATCCTATGTTTCATGAGCTGAAATAAAAGATCCCAGAAATGTTCCATATGCACAAAAAAAAAACATATTTCTCTCAAATATCGTGCACAAATGTGTTTAGAACCCTGTTAGTGAGCATTTCTCCTTCACCAAGATAATCCATCCACCTGACAGGTGTGGCATATCAAGAAGTTGATTAAAAAGCCTTATCATTACACAGGTGCACCTTGTGCTGGGGACAATAAAAGGCCACTCTAAAATGTGCAGTTTTGTCACACAACCCAATGCCACAGATGTCTTAAGTTTTGAGGGAGAGTGCAATTGACATGATGACTGCAGGAATATCCACCAAAGCTGTTGTCACAGTATTGAATGTTCATTTCTCTACCATAAGCCACCTCCAATGTTGTTTTAGAGAATTTGGCAGTATGTCCAACCGGCCTCACAACCGCAGACCACGTGTAACCACGCCAGCCCAGGACCTCCAGATCCGGCTTCTTCACCTGTGACAGCTGATGAAACCGAGGAGTATTTCTGTCTCAAATAAAGCCCTTTTCTGGGGAAAAACGAATTCTGATTGGCTGGGCCTGACTCCCCAGTGGGTGGGCCTGGCTCCCAAATGGGTGGGCCTATATAGGCCCACTGATGGCTGTGCCTCTGCCCAGTCATGTGAAATCCATAGATTTGGGCCTAATTATTTATTTCAATTAACTGATTTCCTTATATGAACTGTAACTCAGTAAAATATTTGAAATTGTTGCATGGTGCGTTTATATTTTTGTTCAATATAAATGTGATGTTTTTGGATAAGTGATCTCAATGAAGACTATTGATCATAGTCTTCTCAATCACTTTGCTTGGACAAATAATAGTGCTAATCAAAATAATGAGACGTAAACATGCAATCACTTCAACTCATCTAAAATAAAATCTTTTACATCCACTTACAGGAAAATAAATAATAAACCTGGTCAATAAAATATACAGTACAATTCAAGTCAGACCATCAAAATATACAGTTATTTTTGGTTGAGATCAGAGTCAAAGAAGGCAATCTGTAAAACAAAGAGAGACAAAGTCCATTTATAATATATCATTCATTCCTTTTGTATTACTTAAACATAGTTGACTTCAAGTCCAGAGAATTAAACATTGAAATACAGAGGATAACATGTCTCCAATTCCAGGCACAATGGCATATTCCATCTATATAAAAAGCATTTGACTATTTACATGCATTAATATGGCATGTTTCATATTTCAGTATCAATTATTTCCCAGAAAATTGCATATACTGTCTGTGGAGTAAGTGAAAGTGGCGTTGCATCCGGTCTTATAACATTAAATACATTGACAGTGAGAAGTGCAGCTTTGAGGTAGTTGGGGGGCAATGCAACAACATGAACCCTTTTTTAACTTTTCATATTCTCTGGACAGTTGGAGAGAAAGCAGGTTCCACATCTGTCTCACACAAGAGACATGAGAGAGAGGGGGGCTGAGTGAGAGAGGGAGTGGGGGAGCGCGAGAAGAGAGGTGCTCGAGGCTACTGGGTACTTGAGCCGCTATAATGGTGTCTCGTATGAGAAAACATCTGTGAATTTCCTCAGTGATCTACAAGAAAGTATAACTCAGAGCAGTCACTCAGCAGACCTTTGAAGTTGCTCTCTGACAGAAGGCTGCCATTGTTCACAGCCTCCAACTTAGAAGAACTCCAACTTTGGTCTCTCTAATTTTCAAGATTTGTCCTGCAATGCGATAAAACACATTTTTCACCCTCAACCTATGAAGGAGGGGATCTCTGCATATTCAAGAGAAAAGCCATGGCAATGTGCAGGCTGGCCCAAGGTCAAGGAAGGAGGGAAAAGTAATTTCACATTCTCTCAGCCCACCCTGTATGTGGTAATTCAGCCTTCCCACAATAATTCTCAGCGTCAAAACCTGCTCTGCCAGGAAAGATGAGAAACGGACATATCATATCAAGTAATTACGCTGTCGGAGAAGCCAGCCGGGGACAAAAGCACCTGTCGTAGACTAACTAACTGCATGTAAAAGTTCTCACTACTCATGTTCTCTTATTTACATATTCTGTGTTATACTTTACACTACATGACCAAAAGTATGTGGACACCTGCTTGTCGAACATCTCATTTCAAAATCATGGGCATTAATAAGGAGTTGGTTCCCCCCTTTACTGCTATAACAGCCTCCACTCTTCTGTGAAGGCTTTCCACTAGATGTTGGAACATTGCTGCGGAGACTTGTTCTATTCAGCCACAAGAGCATTAGTGAGGTTGGGCACTGATTTTGGGCGATTTGGCCTGGCTCGCAGTCGGCGTTCCAATTCATCCCAAAGGTGTTCGATGGGGTTGAAGTCAGTGGTCTGTGCAGGTCAGGCAAGTTCTTCCACACCGATCTCGACAAACCATTTCTGTTTGGACTTCGCTTTGTGCACGGGGGCATTGTCATGCTGAAACAGGAAAGGGCCTTCTCCAAACTGTTTCCACAAAGTTGAAAGCACAGAATCTGCTGTAGCGTTACGATTTCCCTTCACCGGAACTAAGGGGTCTAGCCCGAACCATGAAAAACAGCCCTAGACCATTATTCCTCCTCCACCAAAGTTTACATTTGGCACTATGCAGTGGGGCAGATAGCCGCAATAACAGCACTTACAGTTGACTGGGACAGCTCTAGCAGGGCCGAAATTTGACGAACTGACTTTTTGGAAAGGTGACATCCTATGCTGGTGCCACATTGAAAGTCACTGAGTGATATGAAGCCCTACATTGAAGCCCTAGGTGATATGATCCTGTTCCTCTTAGCAGTGGCAGAAAGACAGAGACAGATTTCCCCATTTAGTCTCCCAAACTACAGCAAGGCCACAGTGATTCTCACACTGTTTCCCGCCCAGCGTTTATTCTATGGCAGCTGGTCCCACCATCTGGGCGAGCAGTGCCGAGGCAAAACAGAACAGGTTACACCTTTGGCCATGCCCGGTCTGCTAGTGCCCCGTTCATTCCACAAACGGAGAGAGGCTAATCAGAATTTCACGCTCTGATTTGTCAAACCTCATTCCAACACCATAGGCATTCAAACTTTTTAGCTAAACAAATTTTGTAGGACATAGGATGAATGTTGTTTCCTTACGTTGTTTTGTATCTAGTCTTTTGCTAGCTTACTATGTTATTGCATGGGTAAGTGACCTGATTGTGGAATGCTCGTTTCTCAAATACAAATCTTTGGAGGAAAACCAGTCATTAGCTACCCAAATTACAGGGGAAAAGTTTCAAGGAAATCCCTTCATGCAAACATTTTCTCTTCATGCAAATGTGAGCAACTCAACTGTGCATAGAATGCCCTCAACAAATTGCAGGTGTGAGGAAGCTGAAACAAAAGCCACTGTAACTCTAATGGCATCCCTTGTCATTAAAAGTCCTTTGATGTGCATACTCAACACACTCTTTTATCTCCTTCTTCCTCTATCCCCTTTACTCTCTCTCTCGCTCTCAGCCTCTCTCTCTCTCTCGCTCTCAGCCTCTCTCTCTCTCTCTCTTTCGCTCTCAGCCTCTCTCTCTCGCTCTCAGCCTCTCTCTCTCTCTCTCTCTCGCTCTCAGCCTCTCTCTCTCTCTCTCGCTCTCAGCCTCTCTCTCGCTCTCGCTCTCAGCCTCTCAGCTTGTATGATCTCTCTCTCGCTCTCAGCCTCTCTCTCTCTCAGCTTGTATGATCTCTCTCAGCCTCTCTCAGCTTGTACTCTCTCAGCCTCAGTCTCTCTCTCTCTCTCTCTCTCTCTCTCTCTCTCTCTCTCTCTCTCTCTCTCTCTCTCTCTCTCTCTCTCTCTCTCTCTCTCTCTCTCTCTCTCTCTCTCTCTCTCTCTCTCTCTCTCTCTCTCTCTCTCTCTCTCTCTCTCTCTCTCTCTCTCTCTCTCTCTCTCTCTCTCTCTCTCTCTCTCTCTCTCTCTCTCTCTCTCTCTCTCTCTCTCTCTCTCTCTCTCAGTTTCTTTATTAATGCACTTTTTAAGGAATGTTCTTTTGCACAGAACCCTCAACACATCTGACATCTGTTTGACGTTCATGCCTGTCCATTTATTTGGCATCAATCATTAGCTTGCTAAGAGCATCATAGGGTAAGGCCTATGAGGACAGTCTACGAGAGTCTCTGCTGAAATTCTTTAATGCAAAGCTGAACATCTGTATCTCAAAAGGACATAAACTGCATTAAAACAGAGTGTGTCTGCAAATACTGTTCAAGAAACATTGATATTCAAAAACTCTTCCTTTGAACTCAAAGGATATAGAAACAGGACAATGTTGCCCTAATTGTGTTCACTCTTTGAAGTAAGACATCACTATTAGGTGAAAAAAGGTAAATGTGCTCCTGTGGAAAATAAAAGCTTTTCATAATTTGTAAAGGCTGGAGCTCGAGATATCAGAAAGAAAGCGGTAGTATGCAATGTGGTTGATATGAATGTTTTTAGGCTGGCTGTAGGTTTAATGAAAACACAGTGTTTGCAGCAACTAGTTAAAATGGCGAGGATAGCATCAGTGGTGATTTAACCACATTAAAGGAGTCCTCTGTTGCCCCAGATTCAGACAGATTTAATGAGGGAAAAACAAGAGGCAGCTGGGGTTTATGAAGAGGTATTAAACAAAACAGGTGACAGGCCTCAATCCTTTACTTAACAGACACACACTGAGATCTGCTCTGTCTGGTTGGTGTCCACCTGTCCGTCCAACACCACTATGACTACTTTTCCCATCCATACCATCGCAAGCATATTCTAAGCTTAGAACAAACAGTGTAACATTGTTTACCGGATACATAATCAAGTACCCAAGGTTGTTACATCCACAGGTCACCTCCTTTCATATGCTCAGGCAGGCAGTCAGCCAGGGACTTCATTTGGCTGAGAGAGAAAGAGGGAAAGTAACACCCACTTACAGCACCATATATCACCATAGTCTAACCTTGTTATTAAAACTAAGTAAGCCTATTTCAAATTCCTTTCCATGGTAAAACAGGGCCAAAATAATCAAGGGAGCATGATCACACTTAATTGATTCACTGTACTTTTAAGACGCACTACAGGGTGCTGTGGTGACCTATTTCAGCCGGCTCTTCAGTGGAACGAAATATCCCCAGTAAGGGACAAATGCACAAGCAGTATTGTAATTACTGCTGGATCCGCCGCTGTACAACTGGAGGTGAAGTGCTTTTGAACTAACTGCACAATCGCCAACACCACTATATAGGCCCCTTTTTTCCTTGCAATTTTCATATGAATCCCTCTGTGCAGTTTTGAAATGTAAAATACTGCAATACAATTTACGTATATATGTCTTAAATAAATATTTGGAGAGGTTCAATAACTAATACTCAACTATTCATTTTAATGTCACTGTCTGCTGTAAAATTATATCAGAGATTGAGTCTCTTAGTACACTCATATAGATTCCCTTAGTTTGACTTTCTTCAGCCAAAGTTTCAATCTCAAAGGGCATTTCATTTATAATCCTCTCTGGTAGAAAAGGTTTACAATTTGAATACAAAAATATGCTTCTAGCTTTGACAGAGGAACTAAACAGACCTTATTGGTCCTTGAAATTTGATCCGATTTGGGTATACTCATTTCTGATGCTGCCCCTAAACAACAGAAGAGCTTTTCCAAATCAAGACTGGATTCTGCCTTATCAACCACCAATAATCTTTCAATTCACTATTTGTATTTATTAAGGATCCCCATTTGCTGTTGCCAAGGCAGCAGCTGCTCTTCCTGGAGTCCAGCAACATTAAGGCAGTTATAAACAATTACAAATATTACATGACATTACATTTCATAACACTTTACCCATAACACTTTACTATCACACATTACAATACAACATCCATGTGTACGTGTGTAGAGTGTGTTTCTTATCATGTATATGTGTGTCTGCGTGTGTCTCTTCACAGTCCTCGCTGTTACATAAGGTGTATTTTTATCTTTTAAAAAATAATCAGATTCTACTGCTTGCATCAGTTACCTGATGTGGAATAGAGTTCCATGTAGTCATGACTCTATGTACTAATGTGCACCTCCCATAGTCTGTTCTGGACTTGGGGATTTTGAAGAGACCTTTGGTGGCCTGTCTTGTGGGGTATGCATGGGTGTCCGAGGTAGTTTAAACAGAAACATCGGTGAATTCAGCATGTCAACACTTCTTATAAAAACAAGTGATGAAGTCAATCTCTCCTCCACTTTGAGCCATGAGAGATTTACATGTATATTATTAATGTTAGCTCTCCGTGTACTTTTAAGGGCCAGCTGTGCTGCCCTTTTCTGAGGTCTCTCTTTGTGGCACATGACCTCACAACTGAACAGTAGTCCAGGTGCAACAAAACTAGAGCCTGTAGGACCTGCCTTGTTGATAGTGTTGTTAAAAAGGCAGAGCAGCGCTTTATTATGGACAGACTTTTCCCCATTTTAGCTACTGTTGTATCAACATGTTTTGACCATGACAGTTTATAATCCAGGATTACTCCAAGCAGTTTAGTCACCTCAACTTGCTCAATTTCCACATAATTTATTACAAGATTTAGTTGAGGTTTAGGGTTTAGTGAATTATTTGTCACAAATACAATGCTTTTAGTTATGAAATATTTAGGACTAACTTATTCCTTGCCACCCGTTCCGAAACGAACTGCAGCTCTTTGTTAAGTGTTGCAGTGATTTCACTCGCTGTAGTAGCTGACGTGTAAAGCGTTGAGTCATCCACATACATAGACACACTGGCTTTACTCAAGACCAGTGGCATGTCATTAGTAAAGATTGAAAAAAGTAAGGAGCCTAGACAGCTGCCCTGAGGAATTCTTGATTCTACCTGGATTATGTTGGAGAGGCTTCCATCAAAGAACACCTTCTGTGTCCTGTTAGACAGGTAACTCTTTATCCACAATATAGCAGGGGGTGTAAAGACATAACACATACGTTTTTCCATCAGCAGACTATGATCGATGTCAAAAGCCACACTGAAGTCTAACAAAACAGCTCCCAAAATCTTTTTATCATCAATTTCACTCAGCTAATCATCAGTAATTTGTGTAAGTGCTGTGCTTGTTGAATGTCCTTCCCTATAAGCTTGCTGAAAGTCTGTTGCCAATTTGTTTACAGTAAAATAGCATTGTATCTAGTCAAACACAATTTTTCCAAAAGTTTACGAAGGGTTGGTATCAGGTTGATTGGTCGGCTATTTGAACCAGTAAAGGGGGCTTTACTATTCTTGGGTAGCGGAATTACTTTTGCTTCACTCCAGGCTTGAGGGCACAGACTTTCTAGTAGGCTTAGATCGAAGATATGGCAAATAAAATGTACGCAGGTATGAATAACATTATTTGTACATATTAGTACTGTATGTCTCACAATGTGAAAAAAGCCATACAACATGTTAGCTAACCGTTTAAAGTCCCACAAAACCTGAATGCAACTTGACCTAGTCCTGACCCGTATTGTACCACCCTGCATACCACTGCTGGCTTGCTTCTGAAGCTAAGCAGGGTTGGTCCTGGTCAGTCCCTGGATGGGAGACCAGATGCTGCTGGAAGTGGTGTTGGAGGGCCAGTAGGAGGCACTCTTTCCTCTGGTCTAAAAAAATAAATAAAATAAAAATATCCCAATGCCCCAGGGCAGTGATTGGGGACACTGCCCTGTGTAGGGTGCCGTCTTTCGGATGGGACGTTAAACGGGTGTCCTGACTCTCTGAGGTCATTAAAGATCCCATGGCACTTATCGTAAGAGTAGGGGTGTTAACCCCGGTGTCCTGGCTAAATTCCCAATCTGGCCCTCAAACCATCATGGTCACCTAATAATCCCCAGTTTACAATTGGCTCATTCATCCCCCTCCTCTCCCCTGTAACTATTCCCCAGGTCGTTGCTGCAAATGAGAACGTGTTCTCAGTCAACTTACCTGGTAAAATAACGGTAAAAAAAAAAAAAAAAAAATGTAGTCTTGCTCTCTGATGGCCACCTAGGGCTTCTGAAAACCCAAAGGAATCAGAGTAGAACCTGGACTGACTGTGGCTGGTCCTGCTATCTAGGCAGAGCTCTAATGTGTTTCTCACTGAGTAAGAATAAGGAGGAAGGGATCTTCCGTCATTTTTATTTATTTTATTTATTTAACCTTTATTTAACTAGTCATACCCCCCTACTCTTCCTATTAAGATCAAAATCTTGGCTTGGGCCCTGGGGTGTCAACAAAAGGAGATGCAGTAAATGATATGCAAATTAAAACCCCCCACTACAAATCAACTTGCCAGCCCCGCATTTCCGACACATCTTAAAAGGAAATTCCTACACTTTGGGGGAAATTCAGAGTTACGACTAGCTCTGTGTCAGTGAAAGACCATTTTTGGAGATTCTAGTACACAGCATCGAACTATAGATCACTCTTGGTATAATGATAAAAAAATAACATATTACAATCATTATTGAATAATTCACTGCAAGGGGTTGAATAATTAACTGCAAAGGGTTAAATAATAACATTGACTATTCACATTACAGTATACCTCTATATTCTTAATACAGCTTTTCAGGAAGAAGACTTGATAACATAATTGTTACACTTAATTTAGTATACCACAGTGAACAGAGAATAAACTGACCATGACCCTATTAGTCCTTTCGAACGCAACCCTGGTCTTCACAGACTGAGGATGATGGGCAAATGTCTAGTTCTCAGAGTCTGCTTCCATGACAGATTTCCACCCGTACTCTCTAAATAGAGCAGTTTTCCTACAGTATCTACTTTGGCTCAAGCTTGCTGTTAGGGGAGTCTTAGTCGGGGTCTATCGTACAATATTCCCTGACAATGAAACTTTATTGGGAAAAAAAAAGATTTAATTAGTCTTTTCCTCTTCTGCTAAACAGTACTGTGTCATTTTCTTTCCACAAACGTGCCTTTGTCATTGACTTTCAAATTATGGATGCAACCTCTGTACCATGTCATGATTTTGAAAGACAAATATTTATTTTAACATGAGTCTCTTGTGTGAACCAGATTTTTTCAAAACAAGCCAGAAGAGGAATGAACGACACCATAACTAATCCCTACACTACTGGAGCCTATCTGACTAAATTGAGAGGTGTGTGGGGGAGGTGTCAATGTACAAGGAACTGCTGATGTAAAACATGGCAGCGGAACTATATTCATGAGACAAACCTTGATTGTGGAGTCCATGTTCAGCCAAATACACACATTCCTGTACAGGGGGAGCATCATCAGTCATTCTTAAAAATAATAGACATTTGCTTTGGTCTCTTGTTGTACATCACTGGTACTTGTAATACATGGTGCATATGGAGAAAATGTTCTTTCAGTGTGTGTCTGGCTAGTGCTCTTTGACTCTTACCAGTTGACAGGGGTTGTAGCTCAGTTCTGACTGAAGACTGGCCCTCTTGACAGGGTGGGAGGGGCCCCAGTTGAGGAGTCTTCCTCAGGGATTGACTCCACCATTGACAGTAATTTGTAGTATTAACCCTCTCTGTCCAGCACTTTGATTTGGCTGTGATGTTCAAGATAGGAAGATTATGAGAGGGAAAATGTTAAGACTGCTCTTTTAAAACATTTCAAACAGAAAATGTAGTCAGTTTAATCCCGTTAATAAAAGCAATGATATCTAACATAGATAAGGCAGAGAGGAGTTAAGCCTCTTCTATATGACATTGACTTGGTAGCCTATAAACCTGGTTTACAAATAGTCAAATTGTCAACAATTAAAATTAGCATGCTGACAAAGCCTTAATACGTCGCCCTCTCTAATGACGCAAAGGAGCTTGTAAAAAAACGTGGTTATTTTCAGCTCTCAATTTACATGATAGGAAAACAAAATCCATTCCTGGATTCTACTATTCCACAAAGGGCCTGCTCTGTTTAGAGTTGCTGTAGGAAGGAAAGCAGTTATTTACCCAAGTTTTCTCGGCTTCCTCTTGCTCCCCTGGTAATCCAGATTTCTCTGTGGAAAGGGCCAAGAGCACACAGTCAAAAGATGAGCAGAGAGTCATACATTTTTAATTCAAAGTGATTTTGTGTTGAATGAGAGCAGATGCTGATAGTATCAGAAGTCACAGCATATTTTTTATATTTTTTATCAAAGGGCTCAAGTGAGCCTGATGAAGCATGCATCTTGCTCAGCTTTGATAAACCACATCAATTATTCACCGTGAAGGCAGACATCCTGACATGAAAGCAACAGATAAAGAGCATAAGCACATGTTCAAGACAAGAGGCAGAGAAGCGTGGGGGTGGGGCTCGAGGGTCTGGCACAGGTAGATTTAATTGTATTATCATCTGGAACCAAAGTCAGACAAAGGGCTTTATCGCCACTTTGAACTCACATTTAGCTGGTTGTAATAGAGACTGTCTTCAGGGCTGTTCAGCAGTATGGGCTGCTTGCCCCGCCGGGGAGGGGTTCGCTGCTGCAGCTTGAGCACTGGACCTGCAACAGAGACAAATCACTCAGACACAGCACAGAGACAAATCACTGAGACACAGCACAGAGACATGGCACCCAGTCGGATCCTCTCACAACAACAACAACAACCAAAACAAACAACAACAAAATTCCACACAGATACGCAGTGCTGTAACAGCCCCAATGGATAACCACTACATAATGAGATGCATTCAAATTGCACTGGGCGGCAGGTAGCCTAGTGGTTAGAGAGTTGGATCGAATCCCCAAGCTGACATGGTACAAATCGGTCGTTCTGCCCCTGAACAAGGCAGTTAACCCACTGTTCCTAGGCCGTCATTGAAAATAAGAATTTGTTCTTAATTGACTTGCCTAGTTAAATTAAATTGAAAAAAAACACAATGAGGTAATAAAACCTCACAGAAAAATCATGAAGGCATTAAAAGCTGTAAGGGACAGGGTGAAAAGCAAATATTCCCACAGTTATGTCAATGGGTTTTTTCCCCCTCTATGAGACCCAAGAGGAAAGCCAAGCTCTCAGCGCTAACTGTGGCAATATGGCACCAGCAGATCAATGACTCAAACTCAGATCCACTTCTGAGAGCAGACGTCTGTAGCATTGCCAATTTCATGTTGTTTTCTTTTCATGTTCAAAGCCACATGGTTGTAACTATTCAATATTCATAAACACAATAGATGGGGATACAACATGGTAGGTTTTTGCAATAGCTAATGAGCAGGCTTACATGATCACCTGATTAATCAAACATGAGACCATTTAGATCACAGTCGATCTTTTCTAAAACTGTACATCCAAGTTTCAAGATTTAGCAGTTACAAAAATGCGTTTTAAAACTCAAGACACCTTTACAACGAAGCATCTATTTTTTATGCCAGATAGCGTTTCATCTTCTAGCCTTCGTTTTGGGTGAGACAGGACATTCCTTCATCATCTCCTATTACTTCAGCTTCCCAACCTTGACGTAAGCTGCATTTACTTTTTTGCAGCTTAACACTACTTTGTACTCACTTTGAACAGACCTCATCACATCTCAATCCTATACATCAAAGCTCAAGAGTTTTTTCCTCCCCTCATTCTGCTTTCTTGATGTTATTCAAACCAGCGTCGATTTACTAAATTCACAGAACTTCGAAAATGCCCATGGAGATGCTGTCATTCTTATATATCTGCACTTCTAACGTGGACATTTTATTTATCAGGAGCAGTCAGAAAGATTTCTTGTCCCAGTGTCAGGGCACACAATGTATTCTATTGTATTCAATGGGAAAAGATGTGTCAAAGGGTTGACGCTTATGTCAATACATTGCGTTCAATGGGAGAAGATGAGTGTTAACAAATTGAGGTTTATGTCAATACATTGCATTCAATGGGAAAAGATGAGCATCAACCAATTGACGCTTATGTCAATGGGAAACGATGAGTGTCACAGTGTTGATGTTTATGTCAAAACATTGCATTCAATGGGAAAAGATGTGACTCACAGACCCCCCCCCCTCTCGCTCTCTCTCTCCCCCCTCCCTCACTCTCCCCCTTCTTTCTCTCACTCCTCCCCCCATTCTCTCTCCCTTCTTCTTTCCCTCCCTCCTCTTCCCCTTCTTCTCATCTCTTTCCCTCTCCTTCCTCTCTCCCACCTCCACAGACAATATATTGATATATAAATATGCATCAATGGCATTGACACAATACAGTCAATACATTGCATTCAAGGCAAGAAAGTTGGTGATACAGCTACAATAAATTGGTGAAAGACTCAGACAGACAGGCAGGCAGACAGGCAAACAGAAAGATACACAAAAGAAAGAGACAGGCTGACAGACAGACTGACAGACAGACAGACAGACACAGACAGACAGGAAGAGACAGACAGTTTCAAGTAAATATTTTTTTCCCAACCAATATTCTGTTCAGAATGAATTCTCACAAGCCTCTTAGCTTCTAGAACTGCAACACCATTGTGTCCAATGGAGGAAAAAACTGCTTTTGGATCGATTGACTTCCAATTTCATATGCCGGGTCATGATGGACCCTGGGTCACAAATATGTACAATTTGGGAAGATTCCACCTTTATAACTCTTCGAAACAGCCCACATGACCCCCAATTAAGTCACTTTCTGTAATCACAGGAAGCTGAAATACAATGTACGGCCTCATGGGGACACTCTTTAACAATACCCAGAGTTTCAAGTCTTTACGTAAGAAGTTACCATTTTACAGAGGATGAAAAACAAGGTTTTTGTGTAACTACAGGGAGAGAATGAGGAACCATGTTGAGGATTAATTAAGCCATTTGCACAATAAGCTGAACCTCAACTCAGGGCATCCCTATAAGCTCATGATGGGTTGTGTGGAAGCGTGGTTAGCTGGCTCAATTGCAGTCCACAGATGCGTCATGGTAATGTGAGGGCTATAGGTAATGCTTTTCTATGGGAGAAAGGCCTTTTTCTCTGTGGGACCAAGTTTCAATTCATTTCACATGGTCAGGTGTAGGCTTGCGTTCATCGCGAGCATCTGTTGAACGATCCCATACCCATATTTTGTTTCTAGCCCAACCGTTCTGCCGATGTTACTCAAAAGCACATTAACTCTAGGTCAGGCTTCAAGTGAGGCCTACGTTTCTGCAATATAGTGGGAGGTGGGGTTAATTAGGGTTATTTTTTAGGGTTAGTGGACAGAAGTTAGGGTTATGTCTAGGATTGAGCCGAGATGTTGAGATGAAGCGAGGGTTAGGATTGAGGCTAGGTTTAGGGTTGAGCTGGGATGTGGACATTAATCTGGGTTATGGTTAGGATTAGCGTAAAGGTTGAGCCCAGAGTGGATATGAAGATAGGGTTAGGTTTATCCGGGGGAAAAGGAAGCTAGGTTGAAGATACTGTATCCCTGAAAACCAGATGTTTCCGTTTTCTTCAAACCAGCAGAGGGTGGGGCTGAGGTTTAGGGTTGAGCCGGGACGTACACATGAAGCTAGATTTAGGGTTAGCGTTAGGGTTGAGCCGGAAGTGGAAATGAAGCTAGGGTTAGTTTTGAGGCTAGGTTTAGGGTTGAGCCGGGATGTTGACATGAAGCTAGAGTTTAGGGTTAATGTTACTACAAGCTCCACTCTGTTGATCTACGTGCGTGCGTGCACATGGGTGGAGAGGGATTTTTGGAGTAGCGGACCACTTTGGGTAACATAATATCCTTACCGGTCCCACTCCCATTCATAACAAAGTCTTTTCATTTTGTCTTTTCATTTTGTGAAAACAAGGAAGAGTCGCCTGCCCTTGCTAGTAGTAGCTCGCTGGCAGCCTGGCTAGCTGGCTTTAGCCTTGCTAAAAGGATAGCAAGTTAGCTAGCCTTTTAAGCTTCTGACATCTCCATGTGAAATAATCAGATTTATAATGTAAAAATATGCCTGCCAAATATTTGTATATTTACTGGTGTAACCTAAAACATTATCCCAGGTTGATATGTTGCTTGTATATTCATTCCCATATCATCTAAAAACAGAACGTCATGTTTTGGTCACAGAGAAAAAAAGCACATGACTAGCTAGTTGGCTACAGCAGGTTCTACCATTTCTCAATAGCCTCTAATCACAAGTTATTATTTGTAAACAAAATAACTTTTGGGGTGGATTATTGGGTTTTCTTGCTGTCTTCTCATTTGTTGGGAAAGCAAAAGAAGAGTCTCTTGTCTTCCCTTGCTAGCAAGTTGGCTAAATACTGCCAGCTAGCTAGCCTTTAAGCTTCCCACATCGCTATGTGAAATAATCCAATTTATAATAAAATAATACGCCGTGGCAAATATTCTTATACTTGCCGGTGTACTCCCAGTTTGACAAACAGGAAGTATCAGTGACAGGCTCAATACAGAAGTGGTCCGATGAAGCAAATGCTAAGCTACAGGACTGTTTCGATAGAACATACTGGAATATATTCTGGGACTCATCCGATGGCATTGAGATGTTAACCACATCAGTAACTGGCTTCATTAACAAGTGCATCAATGAAGTCGTCCCCACAGTGACCGTACGTACATATTCCACTCAGAAGCCATAGATTACAGGCAACATCTGCACTGAGCTAAAGGCTATAGCTTTCGCTTTCAAGAAGCAGGACACTAACCCGGACACTTATAAGAAATCCCTCTACGCTCTTCGACAAACCATCAAACAGGCAAAGCGACAATACCGGACTAAGATCGAATCCTACTACACCGGCTCTGACACTTATCTGATGTGGCAGGGATTGTAAACTATCCCGGATTACAAAGGGAAACCCAGTCGCGAGCTGACCAGTGACGCGAGCCTACCAGACAAGCTAAATGCCTTCTATGCTCGCTTCGAGGCAAGCAACACTGACGTGGCTACGGACATCTGATCACGATCTCCATAGCTGATGTGAGTAAGACCTTTAAACAGGTTAACATTCATAAAGCCGCAGGGCCAGATGGATTACACAGACATTTACTCAGAGAATGCACTGACCAGCTGGAAAGTGTCCACTGACATTTTCAACCTCTCCCTGGCCCAGTCTGTAATACCAACAGTACATGTTTCATGCTGACCACCACAGTCCCTGTGCCCAAAAACACCAAGGTAACCTGTCTAAATGACTATTTCCCCATAGCACTCACATCTGTAGACATGAAATTCTTTGAAAAGCTGGTCAAGGCTCACATTAACACCATTCATCACAGACACCCTGGACCCACTTCAATTTGCACACCGGCCTAACAGATCCACAGATGACACAATCTCAATTGGGCTATGTGAGAATACTGTTCATTGACTACAGCTCAGTGTTCAACACCCTAGTGCCCTCGAAGCTCATCACTAAGCTAAGGACCCTGGGACTGAACACCTCCCTCTGCAACTGGATTCTAGACTTCCTGACAGGACGCACCCAGGTGGTGAAGGTAGGCAACAACATATCCCCCATACTGATCCTCAACACGGGGGCCCCTCAGGGGTGCGTGTTTTGTCCCCTCCTTTACTCCCTGTTCATTCAAGATTGCATGGCCTCGCACACCTCAAACACATCATTAAGTTTGCCGACGACACGACGGTGGTAGATCACCGACGACGATGAGACAGCCTATAGGGAGGAGGTCAGAGACCTGGCAGTGTGGTGCCAGGTCAAAAACCTCTTCTGCAACATCAGCAAGACAAAGGAGCTGATCGTGGACCACTGGAAACTGTTAGGCGGAGCGACACAGGGGAACCCAAGAGCAGACTCAGATGAGGAAACAGGGATGAATGAACCAAGATATTTATTGTAACACAGGGAGATATGGAGTGCAGATCCGGGGAAGCTCGGATGAGTTGTAGAAAACCAGATGTGGAGACTGAGGTTGGAGCGAACTGGGTAGAACCGGGTAAACAGGTCTGGAGGGGAATCCAAGGTAGTGGTGGTGAGCTAAATCCAGAACAGGGTAGTAGGGTGGTGAGATGTGGAATGGGAGACAGGAGCCAGAGACAGAGCGGTAAATGAGCAGAGATTACGATCTGGCAGAGTGGAAGTGGCAGGACTGAGTATTTGTAGAGGTCTTGATTATGGAACGAGTTGCAGCTGGTATGGATCTGCTCTGACTCCAGCACACCTGTCTCCAACCACACAATCACACAGCGAGGGAGAGAGAGAGAGTGTACTGGGGACTAACTGCAGGTCAAGCTTTAAGTACCTCAGTGTCCACATCACTAAGGATCTATCATGGTCCACACATCAACACAGTCGTGAAAAGGGTACGACAACGCTTCTCTTCCGTCCGAGGATGCTGAAAAGATTTGGGCCCTCAGATCTTCAAAAAGTTATACAGCTGCACCATTGAGAGCATCTTGACTGATTGCTTCACCGCTTCGTATGGCAACTGCTTGGTATTCGTCCGCAAGGCACTACAGAGTGAAGTGAGTACGGCCCGGCACATCACTGGGGTCGAGCTACCTGCCATCCAGGATCTCTATACACCAGGCATTGTCAGAGGAAGACACGAAAAATTGTCAAGGACTCCAGCTGCCCAAGTCATAGACTGTTCTCTCTGCTACCACAAGGGGTACCGATGCACCAAGTCTGGAACCAAGAGGACCCTGAACAGCTTCTACCCCCAAGCCATAAGACTACTAAATAGTTAACTATAACTACCCAGACTATCTGCATTGACCTTCTTCGCACTAACTCTGTTGACTCATCAAATATGCTTCTGCTAATTATCTATCTTTTTGCCTAGTCTCTTTATTCCTAGTTATATGTACATATCGACCTTAATAACCTCGTACCCCTGCACATCAACTCTGTACTGGTACCTCTTGCATATAGCCAAGTTATCCTTACTCATTGTGTATCTATACTTATTATTTCTTTACATTTTTTTACCCCCTTTTTCTCCCCAATTTCATGATTACAATCTTGTCTCATTGCTGCAACTTTTCATTGGCTCGGGAGAGGTGAATGTTGAGTCATGAGTCCTTCCGAAACATGACCAGCTAAACTACGCTTCTTAACAACCGCTCGCTTAACCCGGAAGCCAGCTGCACCAATGTGTCAGAGGAAACACTGTTCAACTGACGACTGAAGTCAGCATGCAGGCGCCCGCCCTGCCACAAGAGCACGATGAGCCAAATAAAGTCTCCTCAGCCAAACCCAGGCCAATTGTGCACCGCCCTATGGGACTTCCGGTTACGGCCGGTAATGACACAGCCTGGGATCGAACCCCAGGCTGTAGTGACGCCGCAACACTGCGATGCAGTGCCTTAGACCGCTGCGCCACTCGGGAGGACGTGTATCTATACTTTTATTATTACGTGCTTTACTTTTCTAATATTTCTCTATTTTCTTTCTCTCAGGCATTGTTGGTAAGGGCCCGTAAGTAAGCATTTCACTGTTAGTACACACCTGTTGTTTACGAAGCATTTGACAAATAAACATTTATTTTATTTGATATGCTGCTTGAATGTATTCACTCCCATATCAGCTAAAAATAAAATGTCATCATGTTTTGGTTGTAGAGAAAAAGCACACATCTCGCAGCTGTTTTCACCAGTAGCCCGGAATCATTAGTTATTACTTTAAAACAAAATACATTTTGGGGGGATTCTAATCAGGCTACAATGTTGTTTGGTTTATTGTTTGAATAGTCAATGAGATTATATTAGCTTATCAATGCAAAATAGTCTACTT
The DNA here is from genome assembly GCF_045679555.1 of Salvelinus alpinus. Lineage (NCBI taxonomy): Eukaryota > Metazoa > Chordata > Actinopteri > Salmoniformes > Salmonidae > Salvelinus > Salvelinus alpinus. Next base: position 14,738,467 of record NC_092099.1, on the reverse strand, counting down.
TGATGCCTAGCCTATAGCTTATAGATCCGATCAAGGAACCAAGCAAGCTTCAGTACCTACACAACACTGCCCCCACGGCTACAAAAGGGATGATACGGCGCATTCAAATTTTCAAGTGGCACGGGAGTACGTTGAATGTCGGAGCGCACTACAAGGAGCTGCCGCTTTTGTGACAAAAATTGACATTGCAACATTGCGCTACGCTCTGTCAGCTTTGTATGCGTATTATGTGTAGACCCCTTTATGGTTAGGGCCCTGGACACCATATGTGAATTGATTGTCCCCCATCTATCTTCAGAGCTCATGCTAGGATGGCCGGGGGGTTAAACTGGGACATGCTTAACACCCCGGCCATCCTACAATCTAAGCTTGATGGCCTCAATCTCACGCAAATGATCAATGAACCTACCAGGTACAACCCCAAATCCGTAAACACGGGCACCCTCATAGATATCATCCTAACCAACGTGCCCTCCAAATACACCTCTGCTGTCTTCAACCAAGATCTCAGCGATCACTGCTTCATTGCCTGCATCCGTAATTGGTCTGCGGTCAAACGACCACCCCTCATCACTGTCAAACGCTCCCTAAAACACTTCAGCGAGCAGGCCTTTCTAGTCGACCTGGCCCGGGTATCCTGGAAGGATATTGACCTCATCCCGTCAGTAGAGGATGCCTGGTTATTCTTTAAAAGTGCCTTCCTCACCATCTTAAAGAAGCATACCCCATTCAAACAATTTAGAACTAGGAACAGACATAGCCCTTGGTTCACTCCAGACCTGACTGCCCTTGACCAGCAGAAAAACATCCTGTGGCGTACTGCATTAGCATCAAATAGCCCCCGTGATATGCAACTTTTCAGGGAAGTTAGGAACCAATATACACAAGCAGTTAGGAAAGCTAAGGCTAGCTTTTTCAAACAGAAATTTGCATCTTGTAGCACAAACTCTAAAAAGTTCTGGGACACTGTGAAGTCCATGGAGAAAAAGAGCACCTCCTCCCAGCTGCCCACTGCACTGATGCTAGGAAACACTGTCACCACCGATAAATCCATGATAATTGAGAATTTCAATAAGCATTTTTTTACGGCTGGACATGCTTTCCACCTGGCTTCCCCGGTCAACTGCCCTGCACCCCCCACAGCAACTCGCCCGAGCCTCCCCCATTTCTCCTTCATCTAAATCCAGATAGCTGATGTTCTGAAAGAGCTGCAAAATCTGGACCTCTACAAATCAGCCAGGCTAGACAATCTGGACCCTCTCTTTCTAAAATGATCTGCCGAAATAAATTGTTGCAACCCCTATTACTAGCTTGTTCAACCTCTCTTTCATATCGTCTGAGAACCCCAAAGATTGGATAGCTGCCGCGGTCATCCCCCTCTTCAAAGGGGGAGACACTCTAGACCTAAACTGCTACAGACCTATATCTATCCTACCCTGCCTTTCTAATGTCTTCGAGAGCCAAGTTAACAAACAGATCACCGACCATATCGAATCCCACCGTACCTTCTCGGCTATGCAATCTGGCTTCCGAGCTGGTCTTGGGTGCACCTCAGCCACGCTCAAGGTCCTGTGCAGCCGTATTCATCGACCTGGCCAAGGCTTTCGACTCTGTCAATCACCACATTCTTATCGGCAGACTCAACAGCCTTGGTTCCTCAAATAACTGCCTCGCCTGGTTCAACAACTATTTCTCTGATAGAGTTCAGTGTGTCAAATCGGAGGGCCTGTTGTCCGGACCTCTGGCAGTCTCTATGTGCGTGCCACATGGTTCAATTCTCGGGCCAACTCTCTTCTCTGTATACATCAATGATGTCGCTCTTGCTGCTGGTGATTCCCTGATCCACCTCTACGCAGACGACACCATTCTGTATACTTCTGGCCGCTCTTTGGACACTGTGTTAACTAACCTCCAGACGAGCTTCAATGCCATACAACTCTCATTCCGCGGCCTCCAACTGCTCTTAAATGCAAGTAAAACTAAATGCATGCTCTTCAACCGATCACTGCCCGCACCTGCCCGCCCGTCCAGCATCACTACTCTGGACGGTTCTGACCTAGAATATGTGGACTACAAATACCTAGGTGTCTGGTTAGACTGTAAACTCTCCTTCCAGACCCACATTAAGCATCTCCAATCCAAAATTAAATCTAGAATCGGCTTCCTATTTCGCAACAAAGCATCCTCCACTCATGCTGCCAAACGTACCCTCGTAAAACTGACTATCCTACCGATCCTCGACTTCAGCGATGTCATTTACAAAATAGCCTCCAACACTCTACTCAACAAATTGGATGCAGTCTATTACAGTACCATCGATTCTGTCACCAAAGCCCCATATACTACCAACAACTGCGACCTGTACGCTCTTGTTGACTGGCCCTCACGTCATATTCATCGCCAAACCCACTGTCTCCAGGTCATCTACAAGTCTTTGCTAGGTAAAGCCCCGCCTTATCTCAGTTCACTGGTCACCATAGCAGCACCCACCCGCAGCGCGCTCCAGCAGGTATATTTCACTGGTCACCCCCAAAGCCAATTCCTACTTTGGCCGCCTTTCCTTCCAGTTCTCTGCTGCCAATGACTGGAACGAACTGCAAAAATCGCTGAAGCTGGAGACTCTTATCTCCCTCACTAACTTTAAGCACCAGCTGTCAGAGCACCTCACAGAATATTGAACCTGTACATAGCCCATCTGTAAATAGCCCATCCAACTACCTCATCCCCATACTGTATTTATTTATTTATTTTGCTCCTTTGCACCCCAGTATCTCTACTTGCACATTCATCTTCTGCACATCTGTCACTCCAGCGTTTAATTGCTATATCGTATTACCTCGCCACTATGGCCTATTTTATTGCCTTACCTCCCTTATCTTACCTCATTTGCACACACTGTATATATCCTTTTTTCTACTGTATTATTGACTGTATGTTTGTTTATTCCATGTGTAACTCTGTGTTGTTGTATGTGTCAAACTGCTTTGCTTTATCTTGGCCAGGTCGCAGTTGTAAATGATCATTTGTTCTCAACTTGCCTACCTGGTTAAATAGAGTTGAAATATATATATTTTTAAAGGGCCTCAATTCTAGAAATAACCCTAATTAATTCGCCCCACCCAGTCTGCCCGACGGTAAAGGAGTGAACAGCTTTTGAGTGACATATGCAGAATGGAAACAAAATCCAGGTATGGGAGAGTTCAACAGATGCTCCCGATGAACGCAAGCCTACAACCTGACCATGTGAAATGAATTCTTCTCAGTGAAAACTTGGTCCCACAGAGAACAAGGCCTTTCTTGCATAGAAAAGCATTACCTATAGCCCTCACATAACCATTACCCACCCGTGGACTGTAATTGAGCCAGCTAACCGCGCTTCCACACAACTCATCGTGGCCTTATAGGGATGCCCTGTGTTGAGGTTCAGCTTACTGTGGCAACATGAAATGGGTTAATTCATCCTCAACATGGGGCTTCATCCTCTCCCTGTTACACAAAAACACTGTCTTCCATCCTCTGTAGAACGGTCCATTCTTAACGTAAAGACTTGAAGCTCAGGGCATTGATAAAGAGTGTCCCCAGGAGGCCATACATTGAATTTCTACTTCCTGCAATTACAGTAAGTGACTTAATTCGGAGTCATAGGGGCTGTTTTGAAGGCTTAAAAAGGTTGAATCTTCCAAATTATATATACTTGTGACCGGGAAACTGTCATGTCCCGGCATATGAAATTGAAAGTCAATCGACCCAAAAGCATTTTTACCTCAATTGGACACAATGGTCTTGCAGTTCTAGAAACTGTCTGTGTGTCTGCCTTCGTCTACCTGCCTGCCTGTCTTTCAGCGTCAATGTCCTGTCTGTGGAGGTGGGAGAGGAGGGAGAGAGAGAGGAGGGAGAAGAAGATGAGAAAAGGCGGAGGGGAGGCAAAGAAGGAGGGAGAGAATGGAGGGGGAGGAGGGAGAGAGGGAGGGGAGAGGAGGGAGAGAGAGAAGGAGGGAAGAGAGAAAGGGACAGAGTGAAGGAGAGTGAAGGAGAGAGTGAAATATTGTTTATTTTACTTTTGTTTATTATCTATTTCACTTGCTTTGGCAATGTTAACATATGTTTCCAATGCCAATAAAGCCCTTAAATTGAATTGAGAGAGATGAGAGGAGGGAGGAGGAGGGGAAGAAGGAGGGTGAGTGAATGGAGGGGGGAGGGAGATAAGGGGGAGATGGTGGGAGGAAGGGGGAGAGAGAAGGTGAATTGGGGAGGGGAGAGAGAGGGAGAGGAGGGAGGGAGAGCGATAGAGAGAGGAGGGAGATAGGAGGGAGAAAGAGAGAGGGGGCGAGATGGGGAAAGGGTGGAAGGGTGAAAGAAGGGGGAGGAGAGAGAAGAGGAGGTAGAGAGAAAGAGACAGGGAGAGAGGTCTGTATTTCTGTCTGTAAGTCTCACCTTTTCATCTTTTCCCATTGACTAGAATATAGTGACATAAGCTTCAATTGGTTGACACTCATTTACATTTTAGTCATTTAGCAGACTTATCCAGAGTGACTTACAGTTAGTGCATTCATCTTAAGATAGCTAGGTGGGACAACCACATAGGACAGTCATAGTAAATACATTTTTCCTCAATAACGTAGCTATCTGCAAAGTCAGAGCTAGTAAGGGGGAAAAAGGTCAAGTGTGAGTATTAGTTCGCGAAAGGCTTATTTAACATATTTTTTTTAATGCAATGTATTGACAGAAGCTTCAATTGGTTGACACTCATCTTTTCCCATTGAATGCAATGTAAGACGTAAGCACCAATTGGTTGATGCTCATCTTTTCCCAATGGCACCACAAAGCTTGCTGGGAGCATGGCCAATTGATGTAAGCTTCAATCGGTTGAAGGTTTTTACAAAAATATTGTGTGTGGGACATTATTCTGCTAATGACGTTTGAAATGGGATTGATAAGCAAATTAAAATTTCCCTGAAACCGAATCAAAGCACTCAATTAAGAATAATGAATCCTGACGGCCTTGAACAAAGTGTCATAATGTAATCATACTGCAGAATATTGCAACTACAGTACATAGCAGTATGCTGTAAGGAAGTCGGTGTGTAGCTGGTGTATAGGAGTCAGGCGCAGGACAGCAGATATGAGTAAATAAACGTATATTACTCAACATTTAATAAATGCAATACAAAAACAGAGCCCACAATAACGGACCTTCCTACATAGAAACAATCACTCACAAACAAACATGGGGGAACATAGGGTTAAATAATGAACAGGTAATTGGGGGATTGAAACCAGGTGTGTAAGACAAAAACAAAACAAATGGAAAATGAAAAGTGGATCGGTGATGGCTAGAAGGCCGGTGACGTCGACCGCTGCCCGAACAAGGAGAGGGACCGACTTCGGCGGAAGTCGTGACAGTACCCCCCCCTTGACGCGCGGCTCCAGCAGCGCGTCGACACCGACCTCGGGGACAACCCAGAGGACGAGGCGCAGGGCGATCCGGATGGAGACGGTGGAACTCCCGCAGCAACGAAGGGTCCAAGACGTCTTCCACCGGCACCCAGCATCTCTCCTCCGGACCGTACCCCTCCCAGTCCACGAGATACTGATGGCCCCTCGCCCGACGCCTCGAGTCCCAGATGGCTCGAACAGCATACGCCGGGGCCCCCTCGATGTCCAAAGGGGTCGGAGGAACCTTGTGCACCTCACACTCCTGGAGTGGACAAGCCACCACCGGCCTGAGGAGAGACACATGGAACGAGGGATTAATACGGTAATCTGTGGGAAGGTGTAACCTGTAGCATACCTCGTTCAGTCTCCTCAGGACTTTGAATGGCCCCACAAACTGCAGACCCAGCTTCCGGCAGGGCAGGCGGAGGGGCAGGTTTCGGGTCGAGAGCCAGACCCGGCCCCCCGGTGCAAACACTGGGCCCTCACTGCGGTGGCGGTCGGCGCTCGCCTTCTGCCGCCTCACGGCCCGTTGCAGGTGCACATTGCAGGTCTCCTCTGAGCGCTTAAACCATTCGTCCACCGCAAGAGCTTCGATCTGGCTCTGATGCCATGGTGCCAGAACCGGCTGATACCCCAGTACGCACTGGAAAGGAGAGAGGTTAGTGGAGGAGTGGCAGAGTGAGTTTTGGGCCATCTCTGCCCAGGGGATGAACACCGCCCACGGCCGGTCCTGGCAATATGACCGCAGAAACCTACCCACATCCTGATTTACTCTCTCCACCTGCCCGTTACTCTCGGGGTGAAAACCTGAGTTAAGGCTGACCGAGACCCCCAGACGTTCCATAAACGCTCTCCAGACCCTGGACGTGAACTGGGGACCCCGATCAGAGACTACATCCTCAGGCACCCCATAGTGCCGGAAGAAGTGAGTGAACAGGGCCTCCGCAGTCTGTAGGGCCGTAGGACTTAGGAAACCGATCCACAACGACCAGGATCGTGGTGTTGCCCTGTGATGGAGGAAGATCTGTCAGGAAGTCCACCGACAGGTGCGACCACGGCCATTGTGGAACGGGTAGGGGTTGTAACTTCCCTCTGGGCAGGTGCTTGGGAGCCTTGCACTGGGCGCACACCAAGCAGGAGGCAACATAAACCCTCAACATAAACCCTCAAGTATGGGAGTGTGATCCATGGACCGCTCCTCTGTGTCATACATCTGGGACAGTGTGTCTGCCTTAGCGTTTTGGGAACCTGGTCTGTAAGACAGAGTGAAAAAAGAACGGGTAAAGAACATGGCCCACCTTGCCTGGCGAGGGTTCAGTCTCCTCGCCGCCCGGATGTACTCCAGATTGAGGTGATTAGTCCAGATGAGAAAAGGGTGTTTAGCCCCCTCAAGCCAATGTCTCCACGCCTTCAGATCCTTGACAACAGCCAACAGCTCTCGGTCCCCCACATCATAGTTTCGCTCCGCCGGGCTGAGCTTCTTCGAAAAGAAAGCACAGGGGCGGAGCTTTGGTGGCGTGCCCGAGCGCTGAGAGAGCACGACTCCTATCCCAGCCTCGGACGCGTCCACCTCCACTATGAACGCCAAAGAGGGATCCGGATGAGCCAGCATGTGAGCCGAGGTAAACAGAGCCTTCAGGTGACCAAAAGCCCTGTCCGCCTCAGCCGACCACTGCAGCCGCACCAGTCCCCCCTTCAGCAGTGAGGTAATGGGAGCTGCTACCTGACCAAAACCCCGGATAAACCTCCGGTAGTAGTTGGCAAACCCTAGAAACCGCTGCACTTCCTTTACCGTGGTGGGAGTCGGCCAATTACGCACGGCTGAAATGCGGTCACTCTCCGTCTCCACCCCTGAAGTGGAAATGCGGTACCCTAGGAAGGAGACGGACTGTTGGAAGAACAGACATTTCTTAGCCTTGACGTACAGGTCATGCTCCAACAGTCAACCAAGCACCCTGCGCACCAGGGACACATGCTCGGCGCGTGTAGCGGAGTATTACAGAATGTCGTCGATATACACCACTACACCCTGCCCGTGCAGGTCCCGGAAAATCTCGTCAACAAAGGCCTGGAAGACTGATGGAGCATTCATCAACCCGTAAGGCATGACGAGGTACTCATAGTGCCCTGAGGTGGTACTAAATGCCGTCTTCCACTCGTCTCCCTCCCGGATACGCACCAGGCTGTAAGCGCTCCTGAGATCCAATCTTGTGAAGAAGCGCGCCCCGTGCATTGACTCGATTGCACTGGCGATGAGAGGCAGCGGGTAGCTATACCTCACAGTGATCTGATTGATCCCTCGATAGTCAATACACGGGCGTAGACCCCCATCCTTCTTCTTCACAAAAAAGAAACTCGAGGAGGCAGGTGAAGTGGGGGGCCGAATGTATCCCTGCCCCAGGGAATCGGAGGCATATGTTTCCATAGCCACCGTCTCCTCCTGTGACAGAGGATACACGTGACTCCTGGGAAGTGCTGCGTCTACCAGGAGATTTATCGCACAATCCCCCCGTCGATGAAGTGGTAATTTAGTCGCCCTCTTCTTACAGAAGGCGAGAGCCAAATCGGCATATTCTGAGGGGATGCGCACGGTGGAGACCTGGTCTGGACTTTCTACCGTAGTCGCACCGATGGAAACCCCCACACACCTCCCTGAGCATTCTCGTGACCACCCCTTGAGAGCCCTCTGTTGCCACGAAATAGTGGGGTCATGACAGGCCAACCAGGGTAAGCCCAGCACCACGGGAAACGCAGGAGAATCAATAAGGAAGAGACTGATTCTCTCCTTATGACCCTCCTGCGTAACCATGTCAAGTGGAGCGGTGGCCTCCCTAATCAGCCCTGACCCTAATGGTCGACTATCTAGGGCATGCACAGGGAAGGGCATATCCACAGGAACAAGGGGAATCCCTAAACTATGAGCAAATGAACGGTCAATAAAATTCCCAGCTGCACCTGAATCTACTAGCGCCTTATGCTGGGAATGCGGGGAAAACTCAGGAAATGAAATAAACACATACATGTGAGCAACAGGGGGCTCTGGGTGAGCCTGGTGCCGACTCACCTGGGGTGACACGATAGTGCCCTGCCTGCTGCCTCGACTCCCTGAGGAACCCCCCCAGCACCTACCAGCAGTGTGCCCTCTGCGGCCACAGATGGTGCAGGGAATGGCCCCTCCTCCGGTCGCCCTAAGTGCAGCACCTCCCGGCTCCATGGGCATCGGAGCGGAGGTGCTGGGGATGGAAATGACAGGTCCCGATCCGGACGTCCGCGGGCAGTCAGCAGGTTGTCCAGCCGGATGGACATGTCCACCAGCTGGTCCAATGTGAAGGTGGTGTCTCGGCAGGCCAACTCCCGACGGACGTCCTCGCGCAGTCTGCACCTGTAGTGATCGATCAGGGCCCTGTCGTTCCATCCCGCGCTGGCGGCCAAGGTCCGGAAGTCCAAGGCGGAATCCTGCGCGCTCCTCGTCCCCTGCCTCAGGTGGAACAGACGTTCCCCCGATGGAACAGACGTTCATTAACTCTGCGTAATGGTCCAACGCCGCATCTCCCTCACTCCATACGGCGTTGGCCCACTCCAGGGCTTTGCCTGAGAGGCAGGAGACGAGGGCGGAGACACTCTCACGCCCCAAAGGAGCCGGGTAGACGGACGCCAGGTAGATCTCCAGCTGTAGTAGAAACCCCTGGCATCCGGCAGCCGTCCCATCATAGTCCCTCGGAAGCGCGAGTCGAATCCCGCTGGGACCAGGTGGAAGAGGGGTGGACAGTGGGACCTGTTGTAGTGGGGCTGGTGGAGGCGCTGGAAAACCTCCTCCTCTCTCCCAACGATCCATCTTCTGCAGCACGCAATCCAGGCATTGCCCAGATGTTGAAATATGGTCGCGCGCTGCTGGACACACTCCTCTATCTCTGAAGGGAGGGCGTCTGCTCCTGCTGACTCCCATTCTTTCTGGTGAGTGATTCTGTAAGGAAGTCTGTGTGTAGCTGGTGTATAGGGGTCAGGCGCAGGACAGCAGATATGAGTGAATAAACGTATATTACTCAACATATAATAAATGCAATACAAAAACAGAGCCCACAATAATGGACCTTCCTACATAGAAACAATCACTCACAAACAAACATGTGTGTAAGACAAAGACAAAACAAATGGAAAATTAAAAGTGGCGATGGCTAGAAGGCCGGTGACGTCGACCGCCGAACGCCGCCAGAACAAGGAGAGGGACCGACTTCTGCGGAAGTCGTGACATAAGCACTGTTTATCACTGGAACAAAACATGTTAAGAAAAACAAAGCTAGTTAGCTTGGTAGCTGACATGCAATCTTGATAGTTGACATTCATTTTCTAATCCAAATTGTTAAGAAAAACAAAGCTAGTTAGCTTGGTAGCTGACATGCAATCTTGATAGTTGACATTCATTTTCTAATCAAAATTCCAACCAAGTTCTGTTCATTAAGACATTGCCCTTTCCTTTAAAACAAAGAAACGAAGGACATCATGAATGTTTATGGCAAAGGAATGATTCATTATAGCATTAGATGCCTGAATGGAGGATATTTATGTTTGGGGTCTGAGTTGAGATGCTTTCTCTATTCACTTTAGACCCTCCATCCTGAGTGAACAGCTGTAACTTGTATACAGCTGGATCTCTGTGTGAGTGTGCAGTCCAGGAGTCAAAAACTCCCAGTTCCAACATCCCCATTAACCAGCCTGGCCCGCAGTGATTAGAGCATATAGTAGATCAGAGGATGGGTCAGGCTTCCCATCTCCGCCTCTGTTTGGAAAATCACTGCCATTTGATCCAGGCCAGTCCCAGAGGAATGCTGTTCCTGCAGATACCTTACAGGCACTGAGGCTGCCAAATGGACTTTAGGCATGAGAGCACTTTTGAACCAGGTAGGTCTGGGAAGAGGTCAGAGAGTGGCTTACACCAGGCCTGTTAAATGATGGTGGGCACCGTCTGATGTTTGGGGTGGGGTGGATCAATGGTCAATCAAGCGCTGCAATTCATACAACATTGATTTTCTTTTTCAGATTTTTTCCCCCAGCAGAGTTTGCTGTTCTTATCAGCATACTTACATATTGTACATGCTCGCATCGACGGATAAAAAGGATGAGAATCATTTTTGAGATAGGTACTTCTTTCATTTTCAAAGAGGTTCTGATCTCTACATACCAGTTATAAATCCCTTGAAAATCAGAATACTCCTCAATACCAACATAAATGAGCTGCTAAAAGGGATTTTAGACGAATAAATTAGGAGATGTATCGATTTACTTCCTGAATCGCGTGTTGGGATCACCTGACTTCTCCCAGACCACAGTTAACCACTTGGGCTTTGTTTATTCAGATGGAGAGAGCCGGATCTGCAAAAGGCATGGATTATAAGGAAAAATCATCAGTGGAGTCCTTTGATGTCTAAATGAGGCATGTGTAGCCCAGACCCCTCTCTTTCCCCTGCAAACCCCCTCACACACACATGCACGCACACACACATACACACTGTTTATTGCTAACAGAAAGTCCCTGAATAGACAGCTAGCTCTAGTCAAACTTCAAGGGGAGTTCCAGAGCTTTCCAGGACTCCTGTAATTTATTACCAATGTCTTCATTTGGGACATCGTACTTAAATGGTAACCCATGTGTTGTAAATTATAAAGGCACACTAGGAAAATCACAGGGTTCTCTAGATTATCTTCCGAAGGGCAGTTCCTGCATCTGTTTTTTACTAACGCAGGCAGAGGATGTTGTTACTTACAACCAATTTTTCACACTGAAATCAATCATTTTCCACTGACGGGAGATTTGGGGCTTGACTCCCGAAGAAATCTTCATGTCCCGGGAAAATCATTTGTCAGTCATTTGCCAGACTTCTGTATGATGTATCAGTGCAGCCCTCCAGGTTAAGCAGTGAGTGCGTGTTGGTATGTTGCACAGGAGAAGTCGCACAGTCATTGAGAAACCATCCCGCAAAGTGATGAACCAAAGTAACGGAAATGCACTGTGTTGGGTAACACACATTCTAATAACCATTTCTAAAGGACAACAACTTCAACAATCTGGATATCCTAAAAGTTCTGATTACGAAAAAACTTTCAAAATAACCCAAGCCACAAAGTTTGAATATAATCTTATACCTTGCTATACTACGGGTACGTTTAAAAAGATTATTCTGTAGAAAATGTGATGAGTAGTTTGGAAGTACATTCTGTTAACTACTCTCACTGGCATTAAGAGGATTATGCTAGGTAGTGGCAGACAGGAGGAGTTCTTTCTTCCTTCCGTTAAATTGAGCCTTCCTATCCACTCCAAATCTCGGCTACGTGCCTGTAATTTGCCTAAAACTGAAGAAATGTGTTAGGCATCCGGTTCAGCCTCTATGATGTGTGGAGACAGACAGATAAATCAAAAGGCTGAGAGACTGTGAGAGGGAGGGAGAGCGATTGTCTGAGGAACACGGAGAGGGTGGATCATTTGTCTCGCAGATGTATGTTGATACGGCGGTGGTGGTGAGGGTAGGCGCTGTGCTGGGGGAGTGGGGCGTCGTGGTTGCACAGCTAGTGAGAGGACATGTGGTTAGTGGTGTCAAGAGTTGTTGGTAATGGGGTAGTTGAATGGTAGGAAAGTGGGATGGATCAGTGAATGTGGGTTTTAGCACAGCTGGGTAATACCATGGCCTAATACCGGGTTCCCATTGGTCACTTAAAGTTGCAGCACAGCTCAGAGTGCCAACCAGATCAATGCACATTGACTAGTACGTGCTATATACTGTAGTTCAAAGTACAGAACCACAACCAATAAGTAATAGAAAACCTCAAAAGTACTGATCCTTCCTCTTTTCCTTGCCATTTTCTTCCCTACTCTTCAAAAGACCAGGTTAAGAGTCTTCCCAGACGCAGTGGTAATTGGTCTCTGTGTTGTGACTCCTCTTCATCGCCGTCTCACTCCTGACATGTATGTTTACCAGCACTATAATCTTCAAAAAGCCTGTTAACATAAGTAGCTCAGCTTTCATAAACCATAAAGTCAGCCTCTGACTGATCCTCGGCACCAGCCTGTTTACCACACTGAGGAGCGTAAACAGCACTCTGATCATATCGCCACGTTACTCGCAGAGCCTTTCGACTGCGTGACTCGTTTTGAAATATTATTCATATTGTATTCATATTCAGGCCGGTGAGACAGGTAGAGAGAAGTTACGTGCTGTAAGTGTTCTGTTTACATGACTGCGCCTCGCTGAACTTTCTCGGTGACAAAATGTTGCAAATCAAAGGTTGACACTTCAGACATGCAAGGAAAGGGCTGTGACTGTGGAGTGCTTTAATGCTCTCTTCCCTCCTTCCCTCCATAAAAGACAGCACTGCGGCTATCTGGCTAAAGCTGGGGGTTAGTCCCTTAGCCCTGTGTTAAACATACACTGAAACAGACATATTTTAAACTGGGGGTAATCTCCTCCTGTCTTGCTTTCTTTGTTTTGAAGCACAAAGGGGGATGGATGGCCTGGCCCACACAGCAGAGCTGGGCTCAGTCAAATTACTTACTGTAGAAGGGACTTAGAGTCCATCAAACTCAAGGGGAGGTTCCGGGTCATGCCAAAGCGGTTTTGGCCAAACGCAAAAGCGGATTTGAATTTCCTGGCCTGATTTTGAACTTTCTCTGTTGGTGTCCTGAAACACTCCAGTTTCACCTCAGAATATAAGCGATCACCAGGGGCGTCAGCAGGATGAGATACAGGAAGAAGCCTGGTCTCCAAACATCTGGCAGGGCCAGGCTTCCATCACTCGCTCAACCTCAGGATAAAAAAAGGCCTCAGATCTGCAGGGATCAAAGTGTGCCCTGGGTTTCTGAGTCACCGTGGCCTCCCTCAACGTATTCAAATATGGTTTCCTGAAAGCAACTGGAGCCACAAGCAGATCTCAGAACACAAACGGGGAGGAAAGGGATAATGGATACCTGAAAGTCTGTGTGTTCTCTGCACACAACAGAAGTAAAGCATTAGGAAAGCCCATGGCTTATTGAAAAGGAAAAAGTTTTATCACAGCATTTAGCATTTTGCCCAAAAATGATTCCCCTGCTCTTAGGAGAGGGGAGTTTCAAACTTCATGAATGAACCTAGCTATTAATAATGAATATTTTCCCAAACACTGTTCCCAATTCATAATGGCATGACTGCTTAATTATTTTTGCTATAAAGCAGAGAACTACTACTCCTTCCAGCATTTCCCTTTATATTCACATCACATGTCATTCATTCTTAAAAGCAGTCCCTCGTCAGCGTCAGTGATTCTTCAGAGCGGGGGTCACCTGTATCTGGCATTACCGGATTAGCCGCTATCTAACCCAGACCTGCTGTGGCGTGCTGACACTAATCCCGCGCCCGCTGGAGAGCCCTGTCTGTGTTATATTATCATGTCTAATCCACGTAATCTCCTGGCCACGCTGCTAAACGGTATTCCACCTCTGTCTCTTACCTCAGACTCCTAATAACATTAATGAAGGGCCGAGCCCCCATTACCCAGGCAGGCTAGTGGTGGGCTGGGTGACGGCCGTAATCAGCAACCCCCTACTCAACCACCCACTCAGCCTCCCAGGCAGCATGAATTAATGGAATTCAGCGCCTTGGGCAAAAAGCAAACCAAACATATGTTCAACAAATCAGGGTTTGTGTTTTTTCCTGTCACCATTACTATGTGGGTCTATTAGAGACATTGATGGGATCTTTAGTGAAGGGCTCGGCGTGTGGGGGAATGAGGCTTTGAAGTGCTCGGTGCTTCTAAAACCCTCGCGATGAGACATCGTTTATGATGAACTGACCTAGGTTATTAAAATACCACAGAAATGATTACTCATAATACACCATCCCTTTGTTGTCAACAAAAAAATGGCAGGAAGGATTGGTAGGGATGAAAGGTTGAAAGGGGTTCTGTATTAAAAATGGCACTTTATCCATTTAAGCAGGATTTCTCCTGTCTCCTTTTGTAATTACCTGCACCCGCCAGCTGTGTGCTTGGGCTTACCTTGTTTACACTGTGTGTCTCGCAGACTGCCTGTCTCCCTGCAAGGCTTCACTACTGTGTCTTCTATCCCTTTGTCTCTGCTGTCGTCTCTCACTTGTCTATCATGGTTGTCGGAGGCAACCTTTAAAGAAGAGGCATGAACACAGCCTGAAGAATACTGTCAATGGAAACAGAAAATACATAGACTGACAGACAGACAGACAGACAAGTAAAAGCAGGCTGCCTATTTATTATTGGTTCATAGTCATGTCTTATTGTCATGTCTTATTATTGTTTCTTATTCAGTCACTGGATTCAAATTCATTTATTTTGAATTGACTGTTTTGGCAGACGCATTTACTAGAACCCATGAATGTGTTTTGCAATGTTAATCACATGCTAATGCAATTGCATTGGCCCCTCTATTACCCCTACCTTCCTGCAAATAGCAGCACACTGACTTAATTGTGAGGGTGAAAATAACAGCACACACAGACATCCTCTCATATTTAATTTTATCTTTAAATAAAAGAGCTATAGGAAAGTATTAATCTGCTTAACATTTCTAAGTACATCCTCCAAAGGATTTCGCTTTTTTAATCTTACATATGCTCAGCAGAGTTACTGGCAAAAACTCTACGTTTTCCTCATTTCATCCTTTCAACATCAAATGGTGAGCAGCAAAAATTGGATCAGACTTCAAAGACTATGATGTGCTCCAAGTCACGGAGTGGCTCTTCTATTTCACATATTGAATTCGAGCAGGATATCAAAGTGCTACCAAAGAACCTCAGGTCTTTACTAAAAAAGGGCTCTTACATCTGTAGAAAGAGAAGCGCAAAGACAAATCACCTCAGGGAACAGCGAGCATTTATTCTCAGCAGTGAATTTCCAGCCTTTTGATTCTCCCATTCCCGTACCACCCTGTCTCTCCTCTGAGATGGAGTTTGGAGCAAGAGAAGTCTTTTGTCTCAAGGACTCAAAAAAAAACTCTCACGAATAATCTATGTTCAAGGGGCTTTGTAGAAGTACAGTATTATGAATGCATAGCTGAAGCTAGAGCCGCATGCTGAAAATATTAATTCCTCTGATATAAACTTACCTTCTCTCTATCATCACTGAAAATGTGTCTGCCATCATATCTACAAAAGGTGAAAAAGAGAGTTGAGAGGACTGACCCTAAACCACCTATCACAATAGATTTAATGTGGTACAGTAGATATAATCAAAATTCAAAGACACACTACACAGGAGCAATAGAACAAAGGCGGAGAATATTATTCACATTTGGAAGTATGATGCAATAGAAACCTTAGGAGATGGACACAAACATAGACCGTGTGCACTGAGGGATATAAAAGGGGAAAGTAACAGTGTCTAGGTAAGAACACGCAGATCTTGAAAGGAGAGAATGTGCCAGATCAAGTCAAAATAAATCTATATGGAGCGATTCCAACACTGATTAAACAGAATTGTTAAGTTGAGTTTTGAAGTTTTCTCACCAGGGAATATGATTGTAAACATGGAGAAAAATTCCCAGAAGAAAAACTCAGCCCGGGTATACAACAAGCATAACATTTTCAGATGTAAAAATCTAGTAAGAGTCTGGAGAGATGCATTGCCTTGACCGACAAAGTCAACAAAAGTTGAAATGAATAAAGATTTAATCTCCTCCATCAAAATGGAGGATCTGTGCATCAGTTGGCAATATAGTGCCAAACCCAACCCACTGGGTTCACCACGTCATTTCAACGTGGACATTTGGGTAATATTTGGTTGAGACGTTGATCAATGAGATTTCAACATTTATTCACCCACTCAAAAAGGAAAGACAGAAGTTTGTTGAATTCCCAATGTGTTACAACTATCCTTTCAACCATCTAAAAGGACAACTAAATTCCGATGGAAAAACAATGTCAGATTTTTGGTTTATTTGTCATCTAAATGTGTTATCACTGCGCTTTCAACCATATTAAAGCACAACAAAGTTAGAATACAATGTCAGATATTTTGTATTTATACAACAACTTAATGTCTTATCACTGTGCTTCATCTAATAGCACAATCAAATGACCTGGATTGCAGGTAAACTGCCTGCTTGCTGGTAGCCTAGTGGTTAGAGCGGGTAGCCTAGTGGTTAGTAACAGAGGTTGCTGGAACGAATCCCTGAGCTGACAAGGTAAAAATCTGTTGTTCTGCCCCTGAGCAAGGCACTGTTCCATGGATGTAATTAAGGCAGCCCCCTGCACCTCTCTGATTCAGAGGGGTTGGGTTAAATGTGGAAAACACATTTCAGTTGAATGCATTCAGTTATACAACTGACTAGGTATCCCCGTTTCCCCTTAATATTACATTAAAAGGTGCAAGTGATCAATGCTGTATGAGATTCTGCACAGATTATTGTGAGGATTTCCAAAGTCCTGCAACCTTTGCATGCTATGTTGAGCATGCACTCTTTCTATGATTATGTATGACATTTATACTGTAGTTATAGTAACCTCAAAACGTGGCCATCTATGTGTTACTCATTTGAAGGTTGAATAAATACTGTTACATTAGTTTGTAAGATAGCCTTAACTTTAGGCTATTTACTGTGTTAAAAAAGCAATATTGAATTGTGTTTGGTTGATAATGCAACCAAATATCAACATATAAAGAGATGTATCTAATGGTTGGATAGTTTCATTTGAGCCACTGGCTCAATCCTATTCTTTAACTTTTCTTTTTGGTTTAGTTGGAGACGTGAATCCAACATATGTGTTAACTTGTCGACAAGTTAATAGGCGATTTACTGTATTCCAAAAGTCCAATGTATTTTCCACTGTTACGTTCCCCAGCAAGAAAAGGAAAAATGTCCCTCAAACAGAAGGGGGAACTAACAAAGAGTCAGTGACAACAACCAAAAGGAAACAGGTGGGGTTTTAGGAGGGGTTCTAAAAGACACTCATGTGGGGTGTCCACTGAAAGTTGCTTTACAACAAGAACTGGGACCTAAAAAACACCCACCATGAAAGCCCGCAAAATTTTCCCACTAAGAGGCAAACAAAAGAAAAACCCACACCAAGCTTTTAAGACAGGAAGCAAACCAAAAGGGTGGAGCAAAACGAAAATCGGGGAAGTCGGATAAAGGATTGTTTGTCTAGAAATCTAAATAGGGAGAGCCAACTTAAGGTGTTAACCCTCCGCATCTATCAAGACAACTGGAGCATAGGGGAAACACCTTCCCACTAACGAGATGACAAGCCAGCACTGGTGTAACACATACTGACTAACGAGGTGACACCAAACGGTGCGCCCTATGTGCTAACGAGCTATACGTGCTAAAGTCCAACCTAAAAACAGAAATTGAAAAAACTAAACTTGTAACACCACATAGATTCCATATCACAATATGTTGACACATCACGTAGAAACAACATTGATTCAACCAGTTTGTGCCCAGGGAAGGATTTTCTATGTATTTACATTCTAAAAATTGCATTTTAAACCTGTCAGTTCAGACCCTTAAAGGTCCAATGCAGTCAAAAATATCATTTTTCTGTATTTTATATATATTTCTACACGATGAGGTTGGAATGATCCTGTGAAATTGTGAAAATTATGATAATGCCCTTATAGTAGGGTAGGCCGTCATTGTAAATAAGAATTTGTTAACTGACTTGCCTAGTTAAATAAAGGTTAAATAAAAAAATTATTGTAAAAAATTGTGTAAGAGCCGTTTGAAAAGACTGCCTGAAATTTCAGCCTGTTTTGGTGGGATGGGGTTTGGGACTGTCTGGTGACATCACCAGGCAGTAAATCCGTTAATAGACCAGTAACAAAGATAGTTCCATACCTCTCTGCCAATAACAGCTAGTTTTCAGTTTCCCCTCCCCACTCAGACCACTCCCAGACAGTCCTAGCAAAATTATTGCTTGAGAAATTGCTATTTTTGTTCCTTTTTTTACAATTTAAATTGAAAACAATCACAGTAAGGTAATTAACTGTTACACAGAAATTATTTTAATATTGAGATAAAAACAGCTGCATTGAACCTTTAACATTTAAAGATTGTGGAATAAACCAATACTATTCTAAATACTAAGACAAGAGAGAGCAAATAGGGGACTTGAATGAAAGAACAAGTGTTAAAGGAGAGTGTGAGAGTCAGCTAGGTTGGATTTGTGAGCAGCACTGGCCAGACACCATGTATACTGCAGTTCAGTTGCTGCTCTCCTGCTTTGCACATACTTCCTTAATGACTAGTCTGCCATATGCTGAGTAAACACAAACGGCGTTCAGCTCTTACATCTGGAGACCAGTTCAGAGCCCAGCCCCGTTAGCGGTCAGACAAGTGCGCTATCTTGGTGGAAAGATATTTATTAGACTTATAAAAAGGAGATGTGGTGCAAGAGGAGGAGCTTCCTGGTGGTTGAAACAACAATACATTAAAGAGGGGAGGAAATAAATCTGCCTAGTAGAACTCCGGTTGAGTGACTGGTATGCAAACCCCTTTGCCCCATGACTGTGGTCTCTACCGGAGGTCCTTTTGTAAGAACTTGAGAAAGAGCTTGACAGGGGTGCACACCAGGCTCAGATCGAATGACCTTCAAAGACAGAATATCATCCCCTATTAGGGGCATTGTGGAGGACCCTGCTGTCTGTATGGCTGAACTTTGGAGCATCCTAATCATTCGGGCCTGACGGATACATAAACACAAACAGAGACAGAGATAACTGAAACTGACCCAAAAATGCATGTCCTCGGTGGTGTAGCCTCTTGCCCCTGGGTGAAGATCGACTATGCATGGATAATAAACAGCGAGTAGCAGCAGTGTAAAAACAAGGGGGGGAGGGGTCAATGTAAATAGTCCGGGTGGCCATTTGATTAATTGTTCAACAGTCTTATGGCTTGGGGGTAGAAGCTGTTAAGGAGCCTTTTGGTCCTAGACTTGGTGCTCCGGTACCACTTGCCGTGTGGTAGCAGAGAGAACAGTCTATGACTCGGGTGACTGGAGTCTTTGACAATTTCTGTAAACAAAGATGTTATCCAGTACTAAAAGGAGGGTTTCATTTTCAAAACAATATGTGATTAAAAAGGGCAACCTCAGCTCTTTTGGATGTATCAAATTAGGGCAATTCACATTATTCAGTCAAAGGGCTTAGTGTTTTAGTTGTAAAATTTGACACAGTGGAAAAGCATGTTGCAGTACATTGTTAAGCAGCTCTATTTTCCATGGTCTAATCTGATCGATGGTTAGCAGCCCCCTCCCCAGGCCCTGTCGAGATCTGAGGAGCCACCAGGCTCATACATTTGAAAGGCATCTGTTTATTTAAATAATGCAAATGCAGGCCCACCTCAAAGGCTATAAACTGCAGTCAAACACACAATGTGAGCGTGTTGGAGTGTTCCGTCGGGGGGCTGAGGCCCCACTTATGTAAGGTCGGGCCCTTTCCACAGCCCTCCTGCCCACACACAAACACATCAATGTGCACTTCTACAAAGAGATAGCGAGCGAGAGCCGACAGTGTAGCTTTTCTCACACCAAAAAACCTGTTTACCCATTCCACAATGTTATATACAAGTGTTTTAATGGAGGACAATTACACAAGGTGAGCAGGCGACTGAGATGCTCCGTGTGCCAGATGAGGGCAGCCCTTAGGAGCCACATAAAACAACGCCAAGTCTCCTCCCCCAGCCCTCCTCTTCCCTCCTCAACCCTCCCCCTCTTGGCACCCTCCCTTGTCCTCCAGCGAGAGGCTCAAAGGAGTGGGGGAGGCCCGAAAAGGTTAATGTGCTCACTTTGATCTTCGTCAAGGCACACTGAGTAAGAATTAATTTACATTTCAGATGAAAAGGTTGACAGTACAAAAAGGCATCTTGTTTCTGGTATGTGAGAGCAGTGTAATAGACTGGGAATTTGAGAGAGGAAGTTGTGAGGAAACAGAAGGGATAAGCCTCTCTCTTGCCTTTACTGGGAAATAGATGAAAGGAAAAAATGATCTCAATGTGCACTGTTCTTCTGAAACATGGAGACCAAATGCTGCCCAAACTTTCAAAAACCTTTCTTTATACATTATTAATGAATGATTACTGTTTCATGGAATGCTTATTGAGATCAATAAGGTATTTTATCAAACCTTATGATTTTCTGGCTTTTATTAATTTCTCTTAAAAATATTGAAAGAAAACCCCCCCAAGCACATAAACTGGACATAAATTCCAGAAGTGCCCTACCGAGTGTGTTGAGAACTTCTGAGAACAATACAACAATATCTCCAGTGCTTTACCTGATTTTATGCAAACAGCTGCAGCTTCCCACTCCTTCCTGGTTTGCTTGAGATTCTGTCGGGCAGTGTGGCCCCTCCAGGCTACAGAGAGAAAAAAGCTACTGATCAACCTCAGTGAAACAACATAGACAGCACCTACAACACGAGCTCCCACTTCAAAACACACCACAACCAGGTGGCAATGAGCTAGATCCCTTTGAACTCTCAGAGCTCTTATTGTCTACTCTCTGAAGCGTTGCTCTTTTGGCCCCTATAGTTCACACTGTGGTTATCAAACTAATCTCTTTAACGAAAACTAGTCCAGATTATGCCAGGTGGAGGTATCCCTGACTGGATGATGGCTTCGTGGTTTCTCTTCTCCTCCTCTCTGCGGTAGCGCCTCGCCCCCCAGCCAGCCCTTCATGTAGGACTGCATCA
The DNA here is from genome assembly GCF_045679555.1 of Salvelinus alpinus. NCBI lineage: Eukaryota > Metazoa > Chordata > Actinopteri > Salmoniformes > Salmonidae > Salvelinus > Salvelinus alpinus. The sequence goes on along the minus strand of NC_092099.1, from coordinate 14,717,344 downwards.
CCACCACCCGTGCTATCACCTCTCTCAGCAGCAGGTTCAGCTGCTCCACATGGTAGTACTTCAGGAACAACTGACACACAGTACACCCAGGGAGCTTAACATTGAAGCACCTCAATCCATGGACAGAGTTGAGATGCCAGCCATAGGTTTGGAAACAAACATTACTATAATGTATCTGGACAGTCATCATCACTTTACCTTCGTCTTCCCTAAGACCCAGTTCTCTAGTTTGGCCCGCTCCAGTATGGCAACGGCATGCTCTTTGCTGGTGTCAGGAACCTGGTGAGCACAGAAAGCAAGGTAGTAATACCTATGAAAAAGGGGCGAGGGAAAGATATCTGACCTTTTACTGTCTGACCTTTATCATACACTCCATGACCAAAAGTATGTGGACACCTGCTCGTCAAACATTTCATTCCAAAATCATGGGCATTAATATGGAGTTGGTCCCCCCTTTGCTGCCATAACACTCTTCTGGGAAGGCTTTCCACTAGATGTTGGAACATTGCTGAGGGGACTTCCATTCAGCCATAAGAGCATTAGTGAAGTCAGGCACTGGTGTTGGGCGATTAGGCCTGGCTCGCAGTTTGCGTTCCAATTCATCCCAAAGGTGTTCGATGGGGTTGAGGTCAGGGCTCTGTGCAGGCCAGTGAAGTTAATCCACACCGATCTCGACAAACCATTTCTGTACGGACCTTGCTTTCTGCATGGGGCACCATCAGGCTAAAACAGGAAAGGGTCTTCCCCAAACTGATGCCAGAAAGTTGGAAGCACAGAATCGTCTAGAATGTCATTGTATGCTGTAGCGTTAAGATTTCCCTTCACTGGAACTAAGGGGCTTAGCACGAACCATTAAAAACAGCCCCAACCATTATTTCACATCCACCAAACTTTACAGTTGGAACTATGCATTCGGGCAGGTAGCGTTCTCCTGGAATACGCCAAACCCAGATGGTGAAGCGTGATTCATCACTCCAGAGAACCCTTTTCCACTGCCCAGAGTCCAATGGTGGCGAGCTTTACACCACTCCAGCCGGCGTTTGGCATTGCGCATGGAGATTTTAGGCTTGAGTGTGGCTGCTCGGCCATGGAAACCCATTTCATGAAGCTCCAGACGAACAATTCTTGTGCTGACTTTGCTTCCAGAGGCAGTTTCAACTCGGTAGTGAGTGTTGCAACCGAAGACGGACAATTTCTATGCACTATGTGCTTCAGCACTCGCCGGTCCTGTTCTGTGAGATTGTGTGGCTGAGCCTGGTTGCTTCTAGACGTTTCCATTTCACAATAACAGCACTTACAGTTGACTGGGGCAACTCGAGCAGGGAAGAAATTTGACAAACTTACTTTTTGGAAAGGTGGCATCCTATGACAGTGCCACGTTCAAAGTCACTGAGCTCTTCAGTAAGGCCATTCTACTGCCAACGTTTGTCTATGGAGATTACATGGCTGTGTGCTAGATATTATACACCTGTCAGCAATGGGTGTGGCTGAAATAGCAGTATCCACTAATTTGAAGGGCTGTCCACATACTTTTGTTTATATAGTGTATATCGTAATCATATGTTTTGCTGTGAATTTATGTTTTCAGACCGTTCAGAGACTCTTCCTTCATACAAGTTTATTACATTTTTATTTAAATCTAAATGAAATACCATGCATGGATCTGAGGCATGGGTCCACCCACAGTGCACAAAGAAAACGAGACTCACTGAGCCATGAGCCGCTAACAGAGGCCTACTGTCTGAGCTCTTTTTGAATGGACTACGCTCTCTTATTTCAATCACTACACAGATAATGCCCATCAGGGCCAATCTGTGTAAATCAACTCCATGGAATGCCTCTACTTCATTGTCTAAGGCCTTGACTGTCCTGCCTGTCACAGTTTACAAAACACCTGCATAGGACAGAGCTGATATAACTGTTTGTTCAGGGACATCAAGGCTCCCAAACTGCTGGTTCATTCCTTGTGTTCTGGTGTTGGTCAAAGAAACAATCGAGTTGGAAGAAAAACATATTTGAACACCCCCATTCCACAGCCTTTCATTCTAATTCCTGTTGATACCTGTTATTTCTTTGATGGCAAATACAAAGCACACTCCTTGGTAACATCAGACGAGCCTTTGATATGAGAGCACACATTTAAATCAGTTTTCCATTTAAGGTGCAGTTTAACTACTGAGTCTGTCAGTATTATTTCTGCCTGGCTTGGATGGGATGGGGTGGACTCAATCGCGAGGTTGCAGTCCTGACGGAGGACAGAAAGTCAGGGACATGCTAAGATACGGTCTCCTATATTCCAAACAATAGATGGGTTCATTCCATCCAGTAACACAATAGGACAGCAGCGTTTGAACATTTGAGAATCTAGCCCCCCTTTAAATCATGCATGCACGCACGCACGCACGCACGCGCTCACACACACACGCACACACACACACACACGCACACGCACACGCACACTCTATTTGAGGGTTAACAGCCCATTGTCAGGTGATGAACTGTCACCTTTAACACTGTGAAAATAGCCTCACCAACACCGTCCTAGAATTGGGACAGGCAGAAGAACAGCATATGGTCATTGAGGGTTTTCTGCAAGAAATCAGGCTAAATTAAACACACAATCTTTTAAAAGCTCCCCTGGAGCAGCGGAACTAACCAGCCGTCTCACTGCTTTTTACACAGGCCACAAGCCCAAGCTAATTACATTTGATATCGTATTAAAGCTCCCCATTGGAGGTGCCTGGAATATTTTTCAAAGGATAATTGATCAAACCTAGGTTTCCTACATTTCCCCAAGGACTGAGTCTGAGCAGGTCTTTTATTCTTGACAGGATTCAAGAAGGTTTAAATACCTGCTTTTGGATTTTTTGGTGTGGATAAAATCAAATCTAAGCTTAATATTTTATTAGGCCGTTTCAATGGAAAAAATCCTCTCACATTGGCAGATGTTGCCAGACATTGGGAAAACAAATAAAAACCTTATCTAATATCCTGTATCTAATAGAAAAAAGTCCGTAACCCAATTTCATCATTCATGATAACCACCCAGGGAATAATGGGCTCCTATATCAGATATAGACACTATCCAGGACATGGAGCACAAAAACAAACCCTTCATGAATAGTAAAGAAATCAATTAAAATGTCTATCCTCAGCCTGAGTTCCTCTCTGTTTGAATTCTGCCCTTATTTCCCAGTTCCGTGAAGTGAACCCACCCAGTTAAGAGATGTAGTCTTATGCTATCACTAATGACTGCCAATTAGTGAGCCGCTTGCTCTGCTCAAGTTTCGACTCCTTTCCAATTAAGGAAGCCGTGTTTTGTGTGATGTAGCACACGCCGTGCACTTGTTCTGCTCTAACTCTGGGGTTGTGTCAGCACTCAGCGTGAGTGCACAGCTAGCGCCCCGGCGCCCAGTACAGCGCGGTTGTTACCTGTTAACAAACTCTTCAAACAGGATGCGGTGGGAGTAGCCCTGGTGGTGGATGTTCACTGTCTCCAGGACCCCAGTGTAACGCAGCTGCACCATCACCCTCCCCTTACAGGAACCCAGCGCCTGTCTGTCATCGTTGGGCTTTATGCAGCGCACAAAGTGGGGCCGACCCACCACTATCTTAGACAACAGATCCATCAGGGAGTACTGCCAACGCAGCGAGGAGACAAAGCAAGGCGACGGGGGCGGAGCAAACAAGAAAACAGGGATTATTATTTGCATTATGCATTATTTCCTAGGGTCATTGTGGAATTCCCAGATATCGCGCTGATGCTGTTTTGTCATTGTGTCAGCAAAACAATCTTCTTACTGACATTCTTATTCACGGGTGGATATAAATCGACCCAAAAATGAAAACCCTTTTCTATTTCTCTACTGTATTAGAGTTAAATGAAAAACATTGCTGAAATGGAATGATTGGGTATAGTGATGATGATGATGGTGAGGGAGATGTATACCCGGGAGTAGGAGGCCACTGTCTGTCTCCTCATGTTGGTGGTTTCCTCAGGGTGCCGCATCATCTCCATGGTGTCCACCTAAACACAAGCTGTCACCATAATTCCTTCCTCATAATGGGATGGAAAACAGTACATTGTTGCTTGTTCGGTGTTGTCTCTGTAGGGCAGCAGCACCATAAACACTTAAAGCCAACAGTGTAGGGCCATGGGAGAATTGCAGCTAACGCTGCACTGTATAATGAGGCTTGCCATCCCAAACCAGATAGTCCTTCTAACAACGGGTTAACGAGGACGCAATATAAGCATTTTAATGGTCCTCGCACATCATGGCTTCATCAAAATGTATGACTCAATCTATATTTCATAGTAAGTCTACACAGCAAAGTGCATATCTTAATACTTTATTTAATCTTAGCACAGGGGGAAAGGTATGTCAAACATTTTCTGAATAACTTCATGGAGTAATTGGATGTTCTGACAGTTTACTATGTTGAATGCTGTTCAGATAGAAGTACCAGCAATTATCCCCTTTCTGTTCAACTACTTCTGTCCATGTATTTTAACAAGGGCCGTCCACACGTCTGCACTAGTTCAATCATTTGTTTGCAATGATAACTTTTATGAGCTTCTCATCGGTTAACTGTTTTAAACTTTCCACCGACTTTGATTGAGCTAAAGCGAACATGCATTTTACATCAGTCATATTTCAGAGTTTGACTAACTTTTACCATGTACTTTCTTCTCACAGAGCAGGTACAGTGTAGCTGAGTGGTTCCTTTCTCTGTTACTGTACCACCAAGTCAATTTTGCTCTAACATGAGTACCCCTGAAGTACCCCCCCCCCTCATGTGTATTTTACCAGTAGGCCAATGGTCTCATGAGTCTTCTCAAGTACCCCCAGGGGTCCGAGTACCCCTGGTTGGGAACCACTGGTGTAGCTCATAAGGTGGTTTGATGCTTTTCCAAAGACTGCATTAAAATGTCACAATGTCAAACCACAGCGTAAGTGAACCCGCCACATGTTACCTTTAGTCTATCATTAGACTCAAGAAAGATGAGGTAGAAGATACAGTGAATTTGGAAAGTATTCAGACCCCTTGACTTGTTCTACATTTTATTACGTTACAGCCTTATTCTAAAATTGATTTTTTTTTAAACATTGATGATAATGACAAAGCGAAAACAGGTTGTATTTTTTGTGTGCAAATGTATAAAAAAACAAAAGTACCTTATTTACATAACTATTCAGACCCTTCACTATGAGACTCGAAATTGAGCTCAGGTGCATCCTGTTTCCATTGATCATCCTTGAGATGTTTCTGCAAATTTATTGGAGTCTACCTGTGGTAAATTCAATTGATTGGACATGATTTGGAAAGGCACACACCTGTCTATATAAGGTCCCACAGTTGACAGTGCATGTCAGAGCAAAAACCAAACCATGAGGTCGAAGGAATTGTCGGTAGAGCTCAGAGACAGGATTGTGTTGAGGCACAGACCAGGGGAAGGGTACTAAAAAATGTCTGCAGCATTGAAGGTCCCCAATAACACAGTGGCCTCAATCATTCTTAAAAGGAAGAAGTTTGGAACCACGAAGATTCTTCATGGAGCTGGCCGCCCGGTCAAACTGAGCAACCAGAAGAGAAGGGCTTTGGTCAGGGAGGTGACCAAGAACCCGATGGTCACTCTGAAAGAAGTCCAGAGTTCCTCTGTGGAAATGGGAGAACCTTACAGAAGGACAACCATCTCTGCAGCACTCCACCAATCAGGCCTTTATGGTAGTGGCCAGACGGACGCCACTCCTCAGTAAAAGACACATGGCAGCCCACTTAGAGTTTGCCAAAAGGCACCTAAAGGACTCTCAGACCATGAGAAACAAGATTCTCTGGTCTGATGAAACCAAGATTGAACTCCTTGGCCTGAATGCCAAGCGTCACATCTGGAGGAAACCTGGCACCATCCCTACGGTGAAGCATGGGGTGGCAGCATCATGCTGTGGGGATGTTTTTCAGCAGCAGGGACTGAGAAACTAGTCAGGATTGAGGGAAAGATGAATGAAGCAAAGTACAGAGAGATTCTTGATTAAAACCTGCTCCAGAGGGCTCAGGACTTAAGACTGGGGTGAAGGTCCACATTCCAACAGGACAACGACCCTAAGCACACAGCCAAGACAACGCAGGAGTGGCTTTGGTACAAGTCTCTTGTGTGCCCCAGCCAGAGCCCATATTTGAACCAGATTGAATAGCTCTGGAGAGACCTGGAAATAGCTGTGAAGCGACGCTCCCCATCCAACCTGACAGAGCATGAGAGGATCTGCAGAGAAGAATGGGAGAAATTCCCTAAATACAGGTATGCCAAGCTTGTAGAGTCATACCCAAGGAGATGCAAGACTGTAATCGCTGCTAAAGGTGCTTCAACAAAGTACTAAGTAAAGGGTCTGAACAGTTTTTGCTTTGTCATTATTAGGTATTGTGTGTAGATTGATGAGATGAGGGGGAAAACAATTTAATCAATTTTAGAATTAAGCTGTAACGTAACAAAATGTGGTAAAATTCAAGGGGTCTGAATACTTTCCGAATGCACAGTAAACCATAGGCTGTTCTTACCTTCAATAGGTATTTGGGAGACTGAATACAGGAAGGTGTTGTTGAGAAACATGGAAAGAAAGGAAAATACAAGAGTATAGACAAATCAAATCACATGTATTTATATAGCCCTTCTTACATCAGCTGATATCTCAAAGTGCTGTACAGAAGTAAATAATCTGACATCCCCTTTAAGGGGTACAACAAAAATCCTAACGTGAGAAGTATTTTCTTAATATACAATATTTGACAATGGACAAAATCTTAACTGGACATTATGATTTACTGAATGGTTCTCCTTAAAGGACGTCAGTTCAGACAGTGAGAGATGAATAGAGCAGCAGAGTATTATTTGTATAAATCGCTGACAATTACTTTTATGGTACACTAAGAGCAACAGTGAGGGGGAACGTGCAAAAGTTAGGTTTACTACACTAGTTTATAGGTGAGGTATAACCCCAGATAGCCTTTTCAGAGGGCTGTAGCAGGAAGTAATTGTTTATGGCCTAACTGTGGCCTCACGCTGTCTAGAGGCCTTCTACATCCATCAAACGTCTACAATTCAACATGTTGTTCTTTACAACAGGAATTGTAAGAGCAAGCTGTATCAGCAGTCAGCATTTAAAGCCTCCTTCCTCACCAGCTGTTGACAGAAGGGACCACTGAGATATGCCCCCTTTGACAATTCATCCTTGTAGTGCCAGAGGGATCGCAGTTAAAGGTAGAGCATGGTGCAAATGGACTCAAATGGTTCTCAATGTTCAAATGATTCAAATTTATCTGCTTTAATGGAAGTCACAAGCGAATGCTATGTTGTGTTTGATTTCTACTGTTGGTTTTTGATGTAATGCCTGTAATCTTATATAAGGAGTGATATGGTCTCAACTTGGATGAAATAATAGCCACCACAATGATGTTTTTGAGTTGTATAAAGGGTTAAGGGAGAAAGAGCCCACCTTGTGGTGTCCTGAGCTGAGCTGGGGTGACAGTGACCTTGAGGCAGCAGTGACTCTCGCCCTGGAAGCGGCCAGATTACCTGTTCAAACCAACACAGCAAAGCAACACGTCAATACAATACCACATACAGGTAACGGAAACTTGAGTAAAAGAGGGACATAAAGTATATTGAAAGCAGGTGCTTCCTCACAGGTGTGGTTCCTGAGTTAATTAAGCAAATAACATCCCATCATGCTTAGGGTCATGTATAAAACTGCTGGGCAGGCCATTTTTGGGCTAGCATGGCTATGCCCCCTATAGGATGACAATGCCCCCATACACAGGGCACGAGTGGTCACTGAATGGTTTGATGAGCATGAACATAATGTAAACCAAATGCCATGTCCGTCTCAGTAACCAGTCAACCCAATTGAACACTTACGGGAGATTCTGGAGCGGTGCTTGAGACAGAGTTTTCCACCACCATCAACAAAACACAAAATGATGGAATTTCTCGTGGAAGAATGCTGTTGTATCCCTGCAATAGAGTTCCAGACACTTGTAGAATCTATGCATTGAAGCTGTTCTGGCTCGTGGTAGCCCAACGCCCTATGAAGACACTTTATGTTGGTGTTTCCTTTATTTTGGCAGTTACCTGTATTTACAGTATACTGTCTATTATACAGAGCAATCCTTTCAATAGAAAAAGTCAACTACTGTACCCAGGGTAATTACAGTTGCCATAGAGAGGAAAATCAAGTTAACTCCTGCTTTCAACAAGCATGACTCTGAGAGTAGGCCAGTTCCATTGTGGACCAGTGTGTTGGGTAATCCTTCAGGTAGACAGAAAGGGCAGTTCAGGACCAGTCTGAGCTGGATTTGATGGAATCAGCAGTACAGCTGTCTGCACAGTGGTGCTACAGTCCCTCCTGCACACGGACGAGAGGATATGAACCGAGCATATGCAAGACAGTCTGAAACATTTCAAAGTTTCTGCACAAGATGTCCAAATGTTTTCTCTGGCTATATCTTCAGAGGCTAAACTGTGATTAATAGCAGCGAAATAAGCCTTTGAAGCAGGATTGGTGACATCAAAGTCCTAATCCATGGGTGGCAGGATTTTTATAATGAGTGGGAAGTATCTTAACACATTTCAAAGGGTTTACGCCATGAATAAACAATAGCTGCACAGATGTGCCACACACACCTTAGAAAAATACGGCTCCAGAAACAGGAGGCAGCATTAACCAGGCTGCAGTGCACACTCCGAGGAAAACCTTTGTTTTTCTTGAAGCAAAAGCTGAATTGACAGACAAAAAAAATCATCCTGGATTTCATAGACCCGTACTTCAATGGACCAAGATGAGGTCATTCCTTTCATGATAATTACAACACTTTAGGTCAGCTCTCAAGGGCTAATAGCTGAGAATGATTCACCTAAAACTACTATGGCCGGAAACGACACTTTTCTTGTTCCAACGGACAAACAATCCGTTCATATTCTACAGTATGACTCATACAGTTTTACATCTCTGGAGTGATAGAAATCCATTTGCCATGGATTAATTAAAAGTCAGATCAAGTCTAACTTTAGAACAGGAACGTCCTGCTCTTGCCAAAAGGCTTCACTTCATGCCAAAGGAATGTGTTGTCACATCACACACAGTTGTGGTCAAGACAGCCCACAACATATGATTTGAAACAGCATATAGTAATTTATTCAACGGTAATAACAATGACATTGTGTTTAGGGTCTGACAGTCACACATTTTGGTCAGAAAGAGAATGACATATAAACTCAGCAGAAAAAGAAACGTCCCTTTTTCAGGACCCTGTCTTTCAAAGATAATTCGTAAAAATCCAAATAACTTTACAGATCTTCATCGTAAAGGGTTTAAACACTGTTTCCCATGCTTGTTCAATGAACCATAAACAATTAATGAACATGCAACTGTGGAACGGTCGTTAAGACACTAACAGCTTACAGATGGTAGGCAATTAAGGTCACAGTTATGAAAACTTAGGACACTAAAGAGGCCTTTCTACTGACTCTGAAAAACACCAAAAGAAAGATGCCCAAGGTCCCTGCTCATCTGCGTGAACGTGCCTTAGGTATGCTGCAAGGAGGCATGAGGACTGCAGATGTGGCCAGGGCAATAAATTGCAATGTCCGTACTGTGAGATGCCTAAGACAGCTAGAGGGAGACAGGACGGACAGCTGATCGTCCTCACAGTGGCAGACCACGTGTAACATCACCAGGGGTGATGGTCGGATTCGCGTTTATCGTCGAAGGAATGAGCGTTATACAGAGGCCTGTACTCTGGAGCGGGAGCGATTTGGAGGTGGAGGGTCCGTCATGGCTTGAGGCGTTGTGTCACAGCATCATCGGACTGAGCTTGTTGTCATTGCAGGCAATCTCAATGCTGTGCGTTACAGGGAAGACATCCTCCTCCCTCCTGTAGGCTCATCCTGACATGACCCTTCAGCATGACAATGCCACCAGCCATACTGCTCGTTCTGTGCGTGATTTTCTGCAAGACAGGAAAGTCAGTGTTCTGCCATGGCCAGCGAAGAGCCTGGATCTCAATCCCATTGAGCACGTCTGGGACCTGTTGGATCGGAGGGTGAGGGCTAGGGCCATTCCCACCAGAAATGTCCGGGAACTTGCAGGTGCCTTGGTGGAAGAGTGGGGTAACATCTCACAGCAAGAACTGGCAAATCTGGTGCAGTCCATGAGGAGGAAATGCACTGCAGTACTTAATGCAGCTGGTGGCCACTGTTACTTTTGATTTTGACCCCCCCTTTGTTCAGGGACACATTATTCCATTTCTGTTAGTCACATATCTGTGGAACTTGTTCAGTTTATGTCTCCGTTGTTGAATCTTATGTTCATACAAATATTTACACATGTTAAGTTTGCTGAAAATAAATACAGTTGACAGTGAGAGGACATTTTAGCTAACATTGAACGCAAGGGAAGCTAGCGAGCATTTGGTCTCCCTGATTATTTTTTATATATAAAATAATAGCCAATCAGGATTGAGCTAAACTGAGTGAGCACAGTTGTGAATGGTCCTGGCACACCAAAAAAAAGTGTAAAGGGAAGCCAGGTTGGATTTGGCTTCAAACCAATGACATCATCCGAATCCAAACGTCATGGACAGAAACAAATTTGAATTGTTGCATCCCGTTGTGTTGGTCTTCCGGTGGCTAGCTAGCTAGCTAAAATCGTCCCATTCCTAAATTAGCCATGGATGGAGATAGTGTCACGCCCTGACCATAGTTTGCTTTGTATGTTTATATGTTTTGTTTGGTCAGGGTGTGATCTGAGTGGGCATTCTATGTTGTATGTCTAGTTTGTCTGTTTCTGTGTTTGGCCTGATATGGTTCTCAATCAGAGGCAGGTGTTAGTCGTTGTCTCTGATTGGGAACCATATTTAGGTGCCCTGTTTTGTCATTGTGGGTTGTGGGTGATTGTCTATGTGTAGTGTTTGTGTCAGCACGATTGTTCATTAGCTTCACGGCTGTCACTTTGTTGTATTGTAGTGTTCAGTTTTTACATTAAAATGACGAACACTTACCACGCTGCGTATTGGTCCTCCGATCCTTCTCGCTTCTCCTCGTCAGATGAGGAGGGCGAAGACAGCCGTGACAGATAGGGATTTGGACTTATGGTTTTACTTAATTCTTCGTACTGGCCAATGATTATAACAACGATTCTGATCCAATCATAAACGTGTACATTGTGCCCCTAGCCTGAGAGGATGGATGTTAAACATGCAGCTAGATGTAGTAGGCTGGTGCATCATTGCCCATGAAAGGAAGTTAGGCTAGCAAGCAAGCATTTTAGCCAGGTAGCCTAGGACAACAAAAACTAAAAGGAAAGGAAATGGGGATACCTAGTCAGTTGTACAACTGAATGCATTCAACTGAAATGTGTCTTCCGCATTTACTGTGTACTGTATGACAGTCAAAGACAGTTTCATCAACATGAAAAAGAAGAGGATGGCATTGCTGCCGTTCCTCTACAAGTAGGGTGAGTTAACATGTTTTATTCTACTTGCAAGCACGCACGCACGCACATGCACACACACACACACACACACACACACACACACACACACACACACACACACACACACACACACACACACACACACACACACACACACACACACACACACACACACACACACACACCCCCCCACACACACACACACACACACACACACACACACACACACCCCCCCACACACACACACACACACACACACACACACACACACACACACACACACACACACACACACACACACACACATCAGCACCATGGACAGCCACATCATATTTATATAGCTTACGTTGATTGGACTAAATAGTTTTTGGTATCTTTTAGTTGTCACTGTATTAGACTAAGCAGAGGTGATTAGATGAGTAGAGGCATATGAACTAACAGGTTATAGAGCAAACAACACAATTATCACAACACATAGGTCATAATATGTATTTTTTTCCCCTGGCTTGGCTTCCCCAGTGATTTTACCCACACACCGCTACCGCAAACAAACAGAAAATGCACAGAAGCACACTATTGCATAAATTATAAAATCATGCAGCAGTATACCACCCTGCATCCCACTGCTGGCTTGCCTCTGAAGCTAAGCAGGGTTGGTCCTGGATGGGAGACCAGATGTTGCTGGAAGTGGTGTTTTAGGGCCAGTAGGAAGCACTGTTTCCTCCGGTCAAAATATCTATATCCCAATGCCCCAGGGCAGGGTCTCTAAAGATCCAATGGCACTTATCGTAAGAGTGGAGACGTTAACCCCGGTGTCCTGGCTAAATTCCCAATCTGGCCTTCATACCATCATGGCCACCTAATCATCCCCAGCTTCCAATTGGCTCATTCTTCTCCCCTGTAACTATTCCCCAGGTAGTTGATGTAAATGGGAATGTGTTCTCAGTCAACTTACCTGGGAAAAATAAAAAACAATTTAATTCTCATTGTAAACAGGGCTAAGAAATGGAATGACAGAAATTACAATTTATGTCTGACAAAACACATGAGGGACAATTTGACATTTACTGGGGGGTGGGGGCTGGTCCTGACTCTGTAAAAAAAAATACACACCCTCCCCCTTCAAATGAATTCAAAATAATGTTTACGGCCGCAAATAACAATAACCGTAGCAACCCTGTGTTTATAAACGTGGCTATCGACTTTGTCACTTGTTTTTGTGGCACAGTTGATCTCCCGCAGGGCCAGAAGGTTGAGGGTTCGCCGAACACCAGGGACAAGCTCACTCTCCCTGCCTGTTTCATTTACACTACAATCAGAGCCGGCTGCAGACAATGATCAGCTACGGGGAAATCAGATTTTCTACATGTGGATGTCATATTAATAGTTATATTAAATATATGCAACAAATTGTCCACCAACTGGTCTCTGTGCCAATACACCACACAACCAAGAAACAAAGCATACCAACATCGGGAGCTTCAATATCATGGTTTGTGTTTTCAACACTACAATAAATAGACTATGTCAATCTGGACAAACAGAAAATACATCCATCCCTACTTTGTAGGCCTACCCAGTATTGAAGGCATGGCTTGACAATCTCTGAATGTCATTCAAATTTTTGGTGTTTTGTTTCACCAAATGGCCGCTGCACAATTTGGATTGATTGATTTTATGTACATACACTGCTCAAAAAAATAAAGGGAACACTTAAACAACACAATGTAACTCCAAGTCAATCACACTTCTGTGAAATCAAACTGTCCACTTAGGAAGCAACACTGATTGACAATAAATTTCACATGCTGTTGTGCAAATGGAATAGACAACAGGTGGAAATTATAGGCAATTAGCAAGACACCCCCAAAAAAGGAGTGGTTCTGCAGGTGGTGACCACAGACCACTTCTCAGTTCCTATGCTTCCTGGCTGATGTTTTGGTCACTTTTGAATGCTGGCGGTGCTTTCACTCTAGTGGTAGCATGAGACGGAGTCTACAACCCACACAAGTGGCTCAGGTAGTGCAGCTCATCCAGGATGGCACATCAATGCGAGCTGTGGCAAGAAGGTTTGCTGTGTCTGTCAGCGTAGTGTCCAGAGCATGGAGGCGCTACCAGGAGACAGGCCAGTACATCAGGAGACGTGGAGGAGGCCGTAGGAGGGCAACAACCCAGCAGCAGGACCGCTACCTCCGCCTTTGTGTAAGGAGGAGCACTGCCAGAGCCCTGCAAAATGACCTCCAGCAGGCCACAAATGTGCATGTGTCTGCTCAAACGGTCAGAAACAGACTCCATGAGGGTGGTATGAGGGCCCGACGTCCACAGGTGGGGGTTGTGCTTACAGCCCAACACCGTGCAGGACATTTGGCATTTGACAGAGAACACCAAGATTGGCAAATTCGCCACTGGCGCCCTGTGCTCTTCACAGATGAAAGCAGGTTCACACTGAGCACATGAGCACATGTGACAGAGTCTGGAGACGCCGTGGAGAACGTTCTGCTGCCTGCAACATCCTCCAGCATGACCGGTTTGGCGGTGGGTCAGTCATGGTGTGGGGTGGCATTTCTTTGGGGGGCCGCACAGCCCTCCATGTGCTCGCCAGAGGTAGCCTGACTGCCATTAGGTACCGAGATGAGATCCTCAGACCCCTTGTGAGACCATATGCTGGTGCGGTTGGCCCTGGGTTCCTCCTAATGCAAGACGATGCTAGACCTCATGTGGCTGGAGTGTGTCAGCAGTTCCTGCAAGAGGAAGGCATTGATGCTATGGACTGGCTCGCCCGTTCCCCAGACCTGAATCCAATTGAGCACATCTGGGACATCATGTCTCGCTCCATCCACCAATGCCACGTTGCACCACAGACTGTCCAGGAGTTGGCGGATGCTTTAGTCCAGGTCTGGGAGGAGATCCCTCAGGAGACCATCCGCCACCTCATCAGGAGCATGCCCAGGCGTTGTAGGGAGGTCATACAGGCACGTGGAGGCCACACACACTACTGAGCCTCATTTTGACTTGTTTTAAGGACATTACATCAAAGTTGGATCAGCCTGTAGTGTGGTTTTCCACTTTAATTTTGAGTGTGACTCCAAATCCAGACCTCCATGGGTTGATAAATTTGATTTCCATTGATCATTTTTGTGTGATTTTGTTGTCAGCACATTCAACTATGTAAAGAAAAAAGTATTTAATAAGAATATTTCATTCATTCAGATCTAGGATGTGTTATTGTAGTGTTCCCTTTATTTTTTTGAGCAGTGTATATATATACACTACTGTTCAAAAGTTTGGGGTCACTTAGAAATGTCCTTGTTTTTGAAAGAAAAGCACATTTTTTTGTCCATTAAAATAACATCAAATTGATCAGAAATACAGTGTAGACATTGTTAATGTTGGAAATGACTTCTGTAGCTGGAAACGGCAGATTTTTTATGGAATATCTACATAGGCGTTCAGATGCCCATTATCAGCAACCATCACTCCTGTGTTCCAATTGTGTTAGCTAAACCAAGTTTATCATTTTAAAAGGCTAATTGATCATTATAAAACCCTTTTTCAATTATGCACAGCTGAAAACTGTTGTCCTGATTTAAAGAAGCAATAAAGCTTTTAGACTAGTTGAGTATCTGGAGCGTCAGCATTCGTGGGTTCAATTACAGGCTCAAAATGGCCAGAAACAAAGAACTTTATTCTGAAACTCGTCAGTCTATTCTTGTTCTGAGAAATGAAGGCTATTCCATGTTCTGTTCTGTGAAGGGAGTAGTACACAGATTTGTACAAGATCTTTCTTGGCAAGGTCTCGAATGGAATAGCCTTCATTTCTCAAAACAATAATAGACTGATGAGTTTCAGAACAAAGTTGTTTGTTTCTCGCAAGTAAGCATTTCACAGGTAGTCTACACTTGTTTTATTTGGAATATGTGACAAATAAAATTGAGTTAGAATCCATAACATACTCGTTTCAGGAAACTAAGCATATGTCACAGGAGAGGCATTTGAACGTAAACTGGCTTCTAAAAGTCTTCGAAAGCCAAGTTCACAAACAGATCACCGACCATTTTGAATCCCACAGTACCATCTCCGCTATACAATCTGGTTTCTGAGCTGGTCATGGGTGCACCTCGGCCAAGCTCAAGGTACTAAACGATATCATAACCGCCATTGATAAAAGACAGTACTGTGCAGCCGTCTTCATCGACCTGGCCAAGGATTTAGACTCTGTCAATCACCACATTCTTATCGGCAGACTCAACAGCCTTGGTTTCTCAAATGACTGCCTCGCCTGGTTCACCAACTATTTCTCAAATTGGGTTCAGTGTGTCAAATCGGAGGGCCTGTTGTCCGGACCTCTGGCAGTCTCTATGGGGGTGTCACAGGGTTCAATTCTCGGGATGACTCTTTTCTCTGTATATATTAATGATGTCACTCTTGCTGCTGGTGATTCTCTACGCAGACAACACCATTCTGTATACTTCTGTCCCTTCTTTGGACACTGTGTTAACAAATCTTCAAACAAGCTTCAATGCCATACAACACTCCTTCCGTGGCCTCCAGCTGCTCTTAAATGCTAGTAAAACCAAATGCAAATATTATTTATCTTCTCACTTCCTGTTTTTGATATTACTACTACGCAAGTAACCATTTCACTGTACCGTTTATACCTTCTGTATCCTGTGCATGTGACAAATAAACTTAGCTTTCATTTGATATAGTGTGTGTTTACCAGAGACAGTAATGTGAAGAACATGACCTGTACCAAAGTCAGATGTGTTACGAACCAGCTCGTAGCCCGTAACAAAGAGGGAGACAACACGAAGATACAGAAATGACAAACATATTTATGAAATAACAATGGTGTGTGTGTAGTCAGTAGTGTTGTCACACCCTGATCTGTTACACCTGTCCTTGTGATTGTCTCCACCCCCCTCCAGGTGTCACCCATCTTCCCTATTACCCTCAGTGTATGTATATCTGTGTTCTCTGTTTGTCTGTTGCCAGTTTGTCTTGTCTTGTCAAGCTTACCAGCTTGTTTTCCTAGTCTCTGTTTTTTCTTGTCCTCCCGGTTTTGACCTCTTGCCTGCCCTGACACTAAGCCTGCCTGCCTGACCATTCAGCCTGCCCTGACCTCGAGCCTGCTTGCCGCCCTGTACCGCTTGGACTCCAACCTGGTTTTGCCTGTCCTCGACCTGCCTTTTGCCTGCCCCTTGTTGTACAATAAATATCAGAGACTCAAACCATCTGCCTCCTGTGTCTGCATGAGTGAGTGGATGCGTGCATAGATGGTGATAATGAGGGGTGTTGAGAAGTGCCAAAACAAATGAACAAAAAACAACAGTGTGTCTGTGTGGAGAGAGTCTCCTCAATGTATGGGGGAAAGGTATATTTATCCCCGGGACACACCCGAGCTCATGTGTGTCCCATTTTGCTGACGACCCTCCTGGCTCTGCCCACCGACATCCTATTAAGGAAAACAAAAGCAAAGAGAAAGAATTCGGCAGACAGAGTGGGAGGATTGTCACAGATTAGTATACAGGCTAAGGACTAGATAGTGAATTTTTACCTGGAGTTTTCCCTTATTGTAGGCTACTACTTTTACCACTTTTAGTCTTGAAATCTTTCGTTGTTTACTAAACTACTCACTCTGTTTAGCACATGGCCTCACTTGTGAATCCTTAAAGACATGGGTGGGGCTAAGGCTTAAGAGGGTGTGAACGATGCTGAATGGGTGTAGACAAAGAATAGCTTTCCAGTAGGTGTACTAAAACATTCTAGGGTCATTTTCTCAAAAGTGAGGTTACAAGTTTATCAACTTTCAAAGCAGAATTACTTTCCCATTGTTCCTCAACTGCAGTGCATGATATACAATTTTCTAGCTCTGAGTCTCTACTTTTATCCAATGTAAAAAAACAAAAACAACGTAAGACCGAATACGTAAGACCGAATTGAGGCAGTCAGTCAAATTTGAGAAGAGCTCTTCGGTGGAAAAATAAAAGAGAAACATCTTACAGGCCTCAGCCAAACACACAAAAATGGATCTCTCAAAATGGTGCCCACAGATAAATGGTGTCAGGTAGCTGCTAGGCCAGTGCAGAAGCAGGGACGCGCTCCAATTAGCCCAAAATAAAGCTGGATGGATTAATTGGAGTCGGTCTCTCCTCTCCCCATTAGTGCTGCTGGGCCAGATCATCTGAGCACATTTGTCATGATGAATTAGCGGCTGAGTGTCGAACGGGCCCATCAAGTGTCGCTGTGCTTTCACGCCTCTCACTTGCCATGACACCACCAAGGGGAGATGAAGGGGCTGTGTTTTGATGAGGAGGGACGCTATGACAGTTGTACCTAAGCCTCGCAACGGACACTCTCACTTCTTTCTACATGTATTCCTCGGCAGCTCTTATTAATGAATTCTCCTTGTGATTCCCTATTCCCTTATGATTACATGATTAGTGCATGGTTTAACAGTCACTCCGCTCAAAGATTTCCTTTCTTGAAACATACCAGCACCTGAGATGTCCAGCATAAAAGCAAACCTTAAATCACAAGACTGTAGTAAAGTCAATGGCAGATTGAGATGAAACAGTCGGTTTCTGTCTGTTGGTAATACTAGTGTAGCATTGACAGCGAGCACATACGGAGTGGGAAGGAGTCACCGCTGCACTTTAAAGGCAATGCAATCTGTTTTTGAGTCAAGTATGTAGTGTATAGTGCAATGTATGCCTTACAACGTGCATGGGCCATCAGCAAAACGTTTTGTCAATCGCTCAGGTAAATCACCTCTCTGACTAAGCCTGCACCTTTCCACTAAATCTTCCTTTTTAAAACCAGATACTTACTGAAAACCCAACCGTGGCTATTCTCAATATTCGGAGTCATCATCACAACTGTACAAAACGGTGTGTATTCACCAGAGGGTTAATCACGGGAGGCTGTAGGGGTGTTGTAAGTGGATAGGAGGAAGTGAGGGGGTCCATCTCCTATCAGGTCATCCTGTCTTAGGGAACAGGCGGTGTTGGAGGATCACACTGATCGTTTCTGCTTCATGCGTGTTGCTCTTGGCATGGGCTGTCACCACAGATACACAGAGGGAGAAAATGAGAAAAAGCCTTCCCTGGCATCTGTGCGTTCACTTTGAAAATTAAGCCCAGCAAGAATCATATAGAAAAAAAGCTCAAGCTGGCAGTTGTATTGGGTTTCTATTGACAAGAATAGTCAATGTACCCGGGATTAAAAAGCAATCCCGCGTTCAATATGACACCTCCCTACATTCTTTTATGAGTGCCAGTGCGCGCCTTGTCCTTCAGATGCTGTGGATCGAGCTGTCGACACAGGGAACAATCAAAGTTGTAAGAGAGCAGCCTCGCAAAGCTGAGTTTGCAGAGACTTGGTGGATATCTCTCCTGCTCTCCCGCTCTCGTTTTTGAATAAATGTGATCTGGAAACTCAAGTCAGCAACCAAGCAAATGAGATTATGGCAGCCATAACCCCCGCCCCCCCATAACCAGCACCATTTACGCCCAGAGACTAATCCAGAGGCAGTTAATGTTAAATGCCATCCACTACTGTCAAAGCAGATCATTCATCAAAACCATGGCATAATTGGCTTTTAGTGACACAACATAGTGTTGCATTATCAAAGAATATCCTTATGTGACTTATGGTATCGAAGTAAAGGGGCATCAGAATCTGACTGCTGACTCAAAACATTCCCTGTGATTCGAGAAACTATACAAAAGTATTACTTAAGTTTTTCTGCATGGAGTGCATGCATAGACATATACAGTGCATTCAGAAAGTATTCAGACCCCTTCCCTTTTTCACATTTTGTTACGTTACAGCCTTATTGTAAAAAACAGAAATACCTTATTTACATAAGTATTCAGACCCTTTGATAGAGACTTGAAATTGAGCTAAGGTGCATCCTGTTTCCATTGATTGTCCTTGAGATGTTTCGACAACTTGATTGGAGCCACCTGCGGTAAATTCAATTGATTGGACAGGACTTGGAAAAGGCATACACCTGACTATATAATGTCCTAGAGTTGACAGTGCATGTCAGAGCCAAGCGATGAGGTCGAAGGAATTGTCCGTAGATCTCAGTGACAAGATTGTGTCGAAGCACAGATCGTGGAAAGGGTACCAAAAATGTTCTCTAGCATTGAAGGTCCCCAAGAACACAATGGCCTCCATCATTCTTAAATGGAAGAAGGTTGGAACCACCAAGACTCTTCCTAGAGCGGGCCGCCCGGCCAAACTGAGCAATTGGGGGAGAAGTGCCTTGGTCAAGGATGTGACCAAGAACCCGATGGTCACTCTGCCAGAGCTCCAGTGTTTCTCTGTGGAGATGGGAGAACCTTCCAGAAGGACAACCATCTCTGCAGCACTCCACCCCACCAATCAGGCCTTTCTGGTAGAGTGGCCAGATGGAAGCCACTCCTCAGTAAAAGGCACATGACAGCCCACTTGGAGTTTGCCAAAAGGCACCTAAAGGAATCTCAAACCATGAGAAACAAGATTCTCTGGTCTGATGAAACCAAGTTTGAACTCTTTGGCCTGAATGCCAAGCGTCACGTCTGGAGGTGGCAGCAGCATCATGCTGTGGGGATGTTTTTCAGCAGCAGGGACTGGGAGACTAGTCAGGATCGAGGGAAAGATGAATGGAACAAAGTACAGAGAGATCCTTGATGGAAACCTGCTCCAGAGCGCCGCTCAGGACCTCAGACTGGGGCGAAGGTTCACCTTCCAGCAGGACAATGACCCTAAGCACACAGCCAAGACAACGCAGGAGTGGCTTCGGGACAAGTCTCTGAATGTCCTTGAGTGGCCCAGCCAGAGCCCGGACTTGAACCCAATCAAACATATCTGGAGAGACCTGAAAATAACTGTGCAGCGACGCTCCCCATCCAACCTGACAGAGCTTGAGAGGATCTGCAGAGAAGAATGGGAGAAACTCCTCAAATACAGTTGTGCCAAGCTTGTAGCGTCATACCCAAGAAGACTCGAGGCAGTAATCGCTGCCAAAGGTGCTTCAACAAAGTACTGAGTAAAGGGTCTGAATACTTATGTAAATGTAATATTTCAGTTTTTTATCATTTAGAAATGTGCAAAAATCGCCAAAAACCTGGTTTTGCTTTGTCATTATGGGGTATTGTGTGTAGATTGATGAGTCACATTTTTTTTAATCCATTTTCGAATAAGGCTGTACCGTAGCAAAATAGGGAAAAAGTCAAGGGATCTGAATACTTTCCGAATGCACTGTAGATGGAGGACTAGGTTGGCACCCTGACGAAGCATAGAGGAATGCAACCCAGTTGGATGAAAGGAAGACTACTATAAGAGAACAAAGGGCACGTTGTGTCATCCTGCTGCACGGCTGAAGGAACATGTCAATTCTTAAGAGAATGTCTTAACATGAAGAGAGGAACATTGTACTGTCTTGGAGTTGTGAAATATGTTGAACCAATATGTAGCATTTCAAACATCACAGTGGAATTACGTGCAGAAAACTCTATGGAGTTAAATGTACTGTACTGGTTGATGCAGAGTATGCACTAACTCGGAACATACAGATTTGTATAGTACACAAATATAAATAATTTGTAATGTATTAAAATCCATCTGTGACCACTTCTTGTATGTTTGAAATGTAAGCTTGTGTATTTACAATGAAAGGTACATAGGCCTACATACAGTATTGGCATTTTCTCTGCAGTAAAATAAGGTTGCCACTACAAAGAGATGACTACAAGGCCACATGGCTCATACCACAGAACTATAGATAAATATACAGTATGTTAATAGTGTTTTAATATCCTTGCCCATCTATATAAACTCAGCAAAAAAAGAAAAGTCCCTTTTTCAGGACCCTGTCTTTCAAAGATAATTCGCAAAAATCCAAATAACTTCACAGATCTTCATTGTAAAGGGTTTAAACACTGTTTCCCATGCTTGTTCAATGAACCATAAACAATTAATGAACATGCACCTGTGGAACGGTCGTTAAGACACTAACAGCTTACAGACGGTAGGCAATTAAGGTCCCAGTCATGAAACCTTAGGACACTAAAGAGGCCTTTCTACTGACTCTGAAAAACACCAAAAGAAAGATGCCCAGGGTCCCTGCTCATCTGCGTGAACGTGCCTTAGGCATGCTGCAAGGAGGCATGAGGACTGCAGATGTGGCCAGGGCAATAAATTGCATTGTCCGTACTGTGAGACGCCGAAGACAGCGCTACAGGGAGACAGGATGGACAGCTGATCGTCCTCGCAGTGGCAGACCATGTGTAACACCACCTGCACAGGACCGGTACTTCCGAACATCACACCTGCGGGACAGGTACAGGATGGCAACAACAACTGCCTGAGTTACACCAGGAACGCACAATCCCTCCATCAGTGCTCAGACTGTCCGCAATAAGCTGAGAGAGGCTGGACTGAGGCCTTGTAGGCCTGTTGTAAGGCTGGTCCTCACCAACAAACCCACAGTCACTGGAGCAGAAAGGACTAGCAAAAAGTGCTCTTCACTGACGAGTTGCGGTTTTGTATCACCAGGGGTGATTGTCGGATTTGCGTTTATCGTCGAAGGAATGAGCGTTACACCGAGGCCTGTACTCTGGAGCGGGAGCGATTTGGAGGTGGAGGGTCCGTCATGGTCTGGGGCGGTGTGTCACAGCATCATCGGACTGAGCTTGTTGTCATTGCAGGCAATCTCAATGCTGTGCGTTACAGGGAAGACATCCTCCTCCCTCATGTGGTACCCTTCCTGCAGGCTCATCCTGACATGACCCTCCAGCATGACAATGCCACCAGCCATACTGCTCGTTCTGTGCATGATTTCCTGCAAGACAGTAATGTCAGTGTTCTGCCATGGCCAGCGAAGAGCCC
Source organism: Salvelinus alpinus (assembly GCF_045679555.1). Lineage (NCBI taxonomy): Eukaryota > Metazoa > Chordata > Actinopteri > Salmoniformes > Salmonidae > Salvelinus > Salvelinus alpinus. Next base: position 14,694,980 of record NC_092099.1, on the reverse strand, counting down.
GGATCTCAATCCCATTGAACACATCTGGGACCTGTTGGATCGGAGGGTGAGGGATAGGGCCATTCCCATCAGAAATGTCCGGGAACTTGCAGGTGCCTTGGTGGAAGAGTGAGGTAACATCTCACAGCAAGAGCTGGCACATCTGGTGCAGTCCATGAGGAGGAGATGCACTGCAGTACTTAATGCAGCTGGTGACCACACTAGATACTGACTGTTACTTTTGATTTTGACCCCCCCTTTGTTCAGGGACACATTATTCCATTTCTGTTAGTCACATGTCTGTGGAACTTGTTCAGTTTATGTCTCAGTTGTTGAATCTTGTTACGTTGTTATGTGTTATGTGTTATACACATGTCAAGTTTGCTGAAAATAAACTCTGTTGGCAGTGAGAGGACATTTATTTTTTTGCTAAGTTTATTAGATACTAGTCTCCCATCTAATACAAATTTGCAAAATAGGCATTATAAAATGTATGTACGTTCATTTGCAAGTGTTTAAGTTAATACACATAAATATTACAAACCCACGACACACAATTTTACTTGCATGTTTTCACCAATAAGCCGAGGCTACCTAATAATTCAAAACATACACAAACGATCCTGACACTAGTTGGTTTATACTTCCTGGTTATTAATGTAAATACAACTTGTTTGATGTACATACATACATACTAAAAGCCCAGAGAAAAACATAATTCATATTAATATAGTGTGGGACAGAATAAATATACTGATTGCTGAGGAGGTACAGTACATCAAATACAATTTTCTTTGTCACATACGTCAAACACAACAGGTGGATTTTACCGTGAAATGCTTACTTACGACAACAATACAGTTAAAGAGTAAGAACATTTTGCAAAATAAAAAAAAGGAAATAGCAGGGGTACGATGTAGTTAAGGTAATTGAGATAATATGTACAGTTGAAGTCGGAAGTTTACATACACTTAGGTTGGAGTCATTAAAACTTGTTTTTCAACCACTCCACAAATTTCTTGTTAACAAACTATAGTTTTGGCAAGTCGGTTAGGACATCTACTTTGTGCATGACACAAGTAATTTTTCCAACAATTGTTTACAGACAGATTATTTCACTTATAATTCACTGTATCACAATTCCAGTGGGTCAGAAGTTTACATACATTAAATTGACTGAGCCTTTAAAAAGCTTGGAAAACTCCAGAAAATGATGTCATGGCTTTAGAAGCTTCTGATAGGCTAATTGACATCATTTGAGTCAATTGGAGGTGTACCTGTGGATGTATTTCAAGGCCTACCTTCAAACTCAGTGCCTCTTTGCTTGACATCATGGGAAAATCAAAAGAAATCAGCCAAGACCTCAGAAAATAAATTGTAGCCATCCACAAGTCTGGTTCATCCTTGGGAGCAATTACCAAACGCCTGAAGGTACCACGTTCATCTGTACAAACAATAGTACGCAAGTATAAACACCATGGGACCATGCAGTCATCATACCACTCAGGAAGGAGACGCGTTCTGTATCCTAGAGATGAATGTACCTTGGTGCGAAAAGTGCAAATACATCCCAGAACAACAACAAAGGACCTTGTGAAGATGCTGGAGGAAACAGGTACAAAAGTATCTATATCCACAGTAAAACGAGTTCTATATCGACATAACCTGAAAGGCTGCTCAGCAATGAAGAAGCCACTGCTCCAAATCCGCCATAAAAAAAGAGACTACGGTTTGCAACTGCACAAAGACCGTACTTTTTGGAGAAATGTCCTCTGGTCTGATGAATCAAAAATAGAACTGTTTGGCCGTAATGACCATCGTTATGTTTAGAAGAAAAAGTGGGGAGGCTTGCAAGCCGAAGAACACCATCCCAACCGTGAAGCACGGGGGTGGCAGCATCATGTTGTGGGGGTGTTTTGCTGCAGGAGGGACTGGTGCACTTCACAAAATAGATGGCATCATAAGGCAGGAAAAATATGTGGATATATTGAAACAACATCTCAAGACATCAGTCAGGAAGTTAAAGCTTGGTTGCAAATGGGTCTTCCAAATGGACAATGACCCCAAGCATACTTCCAAAGTTGTGGCAAAATGGATTAAGGACAACAAAGTCAAGGTATTGGAGTGGCCATCACAAAGCCCTGACCTCAATCCTATAGAAAATTTGTGGGCAGAATTGAAAAACCGTGTGCGACCCAAGTTAAACAATTTAAAGGCAATGCTACCAAATACCCATTGAGTGTATGTAAAGTTCTGACCCACTGGGAATGTGGTGAAAGACATAAAAGCTTAAATAAATCCTTCTCTCCACTATTATTCTGACATTTCACATTCTTAAAATAAAGTGGTGATCTTAACTGACCTAAAACAGGGAATTTGTACTAGGATTAAATGTTGGGAATTGTGAAAAACTGAGTTTAAATGTATTTGGCTAAGGTGTATGTAAACTTCCGACTTCAACTGTATGTAGTGTGTGTGTGTGTGTGTGGGTGTGTATGTGTTGGTGTGTCAGTTTAGTATGTTTGAGTGTGTGGGTAGAGTCCAGTGAGTGTGCATAGAGCCAGTGGAAGAGAGTCAGAGCAAAGAAAAAGTGTGTCAATGCAAATAGCCCGGGTAGCCATTTGATTAACTGTTCAGCAGTCTTATGGCTTGGGGGTAGAAGCAATTTGGGAGTCTTTTGGTCCCAAACTTGGTGCTCCGGTACATCTAGGCAGGGAGATCGGCCCCAGTGATGTACTGGGCTGTACGCACTACCCTCTGTCGTTTCTTACGGTCGGATGCTAAGTAGTTGCCATACTAAGAAGTGATGCAAACAGTCAGATGCTCTCTGTATAACTTTTTGAGGATCTGAGGGCCCATGCCAAATCGTTTCTGCCTCCTGAGGGGGAAGAGGCTCATCATGACTGTGTTGGTGTGTCTAGATTATAATAGGTCTTTAGTGATGTGGACACCAAGGAACTTCCTCGACCCGCTCCACTACAGCACTGTGGATGTGAATGGGGTGTGCTCGGCACTCCGTTTCCTTTAGTCCACGATCAGCTCCTTTGTCTTGCTGACATTGAGGGAGAGGTTGTTGTCCTGGCACCACACTGCCAGGTCTCTAACCTCCTCCCTATAGGCTGTACAGGCCTACCACCGCTGTGTCGTCTGCAAACTTAATGATAGTGTTGAAGTTGTGTATGGCCACGCAGTCGTGGGTGAACAGGGAGTATAGGAGGGGACTAAGCACACATCCCCTAGGACCCCCCGTGTTAAGGGTCAGTGTGGCGGATATGTTACCTACCCTCAACACCTGCGCGCGGCCTGTCAGGAAGTCCAGGATCCAGTTACAGAGGAAGGTGTTCAGTCTCAGGGTCCATACCTTAGTGATGAGCTTGGAGGGCACTATGGGGTTGAAAACTGAGCTGTAGTCAATGAACAGCATTCTCACGCAGGTGTTCCTTTTGTCCAGGTGGGAAAGAGCAGTGTGGAGTACAGTAGAGATTGCATCATCTGTGGACCTGTTGGGGAGGTATGCGAATTGGAGTGGGTCCAGGGTGTCTGGGATGATGGTGTTGATGTGAGCCATGACCAGCCTTTCAAAGGATTTCATGTCTACAGATGTGAGTGCTACGGGGAAATAGTAATTTAGACAGGTTACCTTGGTGTTCTTGGGCACAGGGACTATGGTGGTCTGCTTCAAACATGTAGGTATTACAGACTGGGTCAGGCAGAATTTGCCATCTTGTCAGCACATACTCTCAGTAAGTGCCCTGGTAATCAGTCTGAATGTTAACCTGTTTAAAGGTCTTACTCACATCGGCTATGGAGAACATGATCACACAGTCGTCTGGAACAGTTAGTGCTCTCATGCATGGTTCCGTGTTGCCTCTAAGTGAGCATAGACGGCATTTAGCCCAGGTTGGCCGGGTTTCCCTTTGTAATCTGTGATAGTTTGCAAGCCCTGCCACATCCGACCAGCGTCAGAGCCGGTGTAGTAGGATTCAATCTTAGTCCTGTATTGACGCTTTGCCGGTTTGATGGTTCTTTGGAAGGCGTAGCAGGATTTTTTATAAGCATCCGGATTAGTGTCCCACTCATTGAAAGTGGTAGCTCTAGTCTTGAGCTCAGTGCAGATGTTGTCTGTAATCCATGGCTTCTGGTTGAGATATGTACGTACACTCACAGTGGGGATGACGTCATCAATCCACTTATTTATGAAGCCGGTGACTGATATGGTAAACTCCTCAATACCATCTGATGAATCCTGGAACATATTCCAGTCTGTGCTAGCGAAACAGTCCTATAGCTTAGCATCCGCATCATCAGACCACTTGTCATATTGGTACTTCCTGTTTGAGTTTTTGCTTGTAAGCAGGAATCAGGAGGATAGAGTTATGGTCAGATTTGCCAAATGGAGGGCGAGAGAGTTTTGTATGATTCTCTGTGTGTTGAGTAAAGGCGATCTAGAGTTTTTGCACCTCTATTTGCACAGGTGAAATGCTGGTGGAAATGAGGTAAAATGGATTTTCCTCCATTAAAATCACCGGCCACTAGGAGCACCGTCTCTGGGTGAGCATTTTCTTGTTTGCTTATGGCCCTATACACCTTGTTGAGTGCAGTCTTAGTGTCAGCATCTGCTTTTGGTGGTAAATAGACAGCTACAAAAATATAAATGAAAACTATTAGTAAATAGCATGGTCTACAGCTTATCATGAGGTATCCTAACTCAGGTGAGCGGAGCCTCAAGACTTCCTTAATATTAGAGATCATGCACCAGCTATTATTAACAAAGAGACACACACCACCCCCTTGAGCTTACCTGACGCTGCCGTTCTATCCTGCCGATATATAGAAAAAACAACTAGATTTATATTTCCCATGTCCTTGTTCAGCCACGCCTCAGAGAAATCTAGGATATTACAGTTCTTCAGATCACGTTGACAGGATACTCTCGAACGGAGCTCGTCCAGTTTATTCTCCAGTGATTGCAAATTCACCAATAGAACAGAGGGTAGAGGCGGTTTATCCACTCGCCAACGTAGTCTTGTCAGGTATCCCGCACGCCGGCTTCAATAACGTGGCCTCTTCCTTTTTCGAGTGTCGGGATTTGGGCCTAGCCCGGAATGAGCCGTATGTCCTTCGCCACCAACTCATAGATTTTTTTAAATTTCACCTTTATTTAACCAGGTAAGTTAGTTGAGAACAAGTTCTCATTTACAACTGCGACCTGGCCAAGATAAAGCAAAACAGTGCGACACAAACAACAACACAGAGTTACACATGGAATAAACAAGTGTACAGTCAATAACACAATAGAAAAAAATTAAGTCTATATACAGTGTGTGCAAATGGCGTGAGGAGGTAGGCAATAAATAGGCCATAGTAGCGAAGTAATCACAATTTAGCAGATTAACACTGGAGTGATAAATGAGCAGATGATGATGTGCAAGTAGAGATACTGGTGTGCAAAAGAGCAGAAAAGCAAATAAAAACAATATGGGGATGGGGTAGGTAGATTGGGTGGGCTATTTACAGATGGACTATGTACAGCTGCAGCGATCGGTTAGCTGCTCAGTTAGCTGATGTTTAAAGTTAGTGAGGGAAATATAAGTCTCCAGCTTCAGTGATTTTTGCAATTCGATCCAGTCACTGGCAGCAGAGAACTGGAAGGAAAAGCAAGGAGTGTTGTATGGCATTGAAGCTCGTTTGGAGGTTTGTTAACACAGTGTCCAAAGAAGGGGCAGATGTATACAAAATGGTGTCGTCTGCGTAGAGGTGGATCAGGGAAACCCCGCAGCAAGAGCGAACATCATTGATATATACAGAGAAAAGAGTCGGCCCGAGAATTTAACCCTGTGGTACCCCCATAGAGACTGCCAGAGGTCCGGACAACGGGCCCTCCGATTTGACACACTGAACTCTGTCTGCGAAGTAGTTGGTGAACCAGGCGAGGCAGTCATTTGAGAAACCAAGGCTATTGAGTCTGCCGATAAGAATACAGTGATTGACAGAGTCGAAAGCCTTGACCAGGTCGATGAAGACAGCTGCACAGTACTGTCTTTTATCGATGGCGGTTATGATATCGTTTAGTACCTTGAGCGTGGCTGAGGTGCATCCGTGACCAGCTCGGAAACCGGGTTGCACAGCGGAGAAGGTACGGTGGGATTCGAAATGGTCAGTGATCTGTTTATTAACTTGGCTTTCGAAGACTTTAGAGAGGCAGGGCAGGATGGATATAGGTCTATAACAGTTTGGGTCTAGAGTGTCACCCCCTTTGAAGAGGGGGATGACCGCGGCAGCTTTCCAATCTTTAGGGATCTCGGACGATACGAAAGAGAG